>NC_052065.1:84357042-84660072 GCF_903992535.2 Arvicola amphibius | reverse complement strand
CAGTTTCATTTTTATCAAATACCTATTCTCCAATTAAGACAATCTTGTGGGAAAATAACCAGTGTCCAAAGACAAGCCCACCTGTAGTTAGAGGATGATCACATGTTGTTGCATTATCTGTTTTTTTTTCATAGAATTTGATTCAGGATGAAGAAACAGAGACACAGAAAGTTTCTGACAGTCATCTGTTCTAACAGTGGCTGAGGTATAAGTTGAGTGATAGAGAATGGTATATCTCTTCCAAAGTCCTATTCCCATCTCCTTTAATGCTATTATAACTTATAGAAACTTCACAGGATGTTGAAAGTAAGTGTATTTCTGAGTCACTCTTACACCTGTATGATGTCATAAGGCCTACTTTGTACTAAAGATATATGATGAGAGTTAAGGTGGTAATTTTCCAATGGTTTCTTTAATGTGACAAACATCCCTCAAATCCCTCTTTTTTTTTTTTACCCTACATGGAATATTAGCAACATGACAAAGTTTCCAGTGGCATACTTAAGTCAGTATCTTAGTGATGGTGGGAAAATAGGATAAAATGAATCCGGGTCGATGGATGATATGTATTGTGAAAAATTAGGATATATTATCATATTTGCATAAGAAATCCATGGATCAGTATCACAGTTTAAACATTAGTGATGAGTACAACATTCAAATAACAGCAATAAAAGCTTTTTCAAATGCTTAAATAGAAACAATAAACTATCTTCAGTCACACAATATATATGGCCTTAGATGAACTCTAATGATATGTAATATGCGTACTATTGCCAATGACCATGATGAAAGAAATTATTTTTGTTATTATTTTTAAATAGTGAGTGCAATTCTAAGTAATCCAGATGTTAAGCTAAAAAGATAATTGGTAAAGTATTATAAAGGAAAATCAATGAAATTACTAGTCAGAGAAATAAGTTGTAGAAAAGCTTTCAACCAACAAGATACACACTGAATGATATAATAAATCATTGCATTATAAAATTTTAACCTTTTATGATTTTAGTTTAACTTATAAGCAAAAATTACAGTAAAATTCGAATTTTTCTATTTTATCAATTGTGTATTCCTCCCTGCCTTCTTTCATGATCACTTAATATATCTATTTTATGGTAAGAATTTTGCAGAAACCATGATGATGGAACTATATTATAAAGCATTGGCTTTCCATCATTGTAGAAGCTGAAGAGCTATGAAATCCTCAGGTTTTGGACAGTTTTGAGGCTCAAGAGAGCTGATGATTCATTTTCAGCCCATAAGCCATGGGGTATGGTGTTCATTTCAAATGAAAACGTATGAAAATTCGATGTCCCAGTTCACAAAAAAATCAAGAAATTAATCACCATTTTTAGGCCATATTACTTGGAAATTTTTATTTTTTAAATTCAATTAACATTTTTTTCATTTATTTTTATACACCAACCAGTTTCTTCTTCATCTTCTCCTTCTGTCCTGCTTCCCCTTTTCTAAGTACCCACTCCTCATCTGCTCCTCCTCCATCAGCATTCAGAAAGGGGCAGGCCTCCCATGGGCTCACACAAAGCATGGCATGCCCAGGAATCATCACTTTTTTAACCTTGAGAAAGGTCAGTCTTTTTGTTCTGTCAGGATTCTTCTGATTATCTAATAAAGCCTACTTTATTCAACATGCTAAATTTTAATTGTTTGAGAGTCCTATACATACGTATAATGTGTTCTGATCAAATCCAACCCTATTTATTCCCCTCCCTCATCATTACCACAATGTTCTTCTCCCAATTTTATGCACTCTTTTTTAAGACCCATTGATTCTACAAAATGATGTTCACAATGCCTGGGCATTAAACCATACATTGGAACATGCACACTTTGGGAGGCCAAGTCTCTGAATAAAACAGACTTTCCTTTCCCCTGTAGTAAATACAGATACAGGTAAAGACAAGATTAATCTAATGGAGACCTATGGAGTTGTAAAGTCTTTTCCAGCTATAGAATCTGACAGAAAGTTAGTCTCTAAAAAACACAAAGAGAACAAATCAAACAAACAGCAAAACAAAAATAAAAACCCTTAAAGCTGTGGCTGGTGGTACAAGTCTTTCATTTTAGAACTTCAATTCTTGCACAAGGAAGAAAGTATCTTCTGAAACTGTACATAATCTATATCATATTACAGATTTTACCCTACTGCAGGAAACAACAACAACTTACACTTTTCTTGGTACAGATAGCAGCTGGTCCTTTAATAAAAGTGATCTTCCTGCTGCTTGACCTTGACACACAAGTAAAGCCTTTCTTGTTCTAACTACTTGTCTTAGTCACATTTCTACTATATGTGTGGCAAAGATACTGTCTTCGTATCAAGAGAATAATAGTAAAGAGAGAGGGAGTATTAAAAAAAAGTGAATGATGGCTCAGTCTGTAAAAGTGTTCACTGGAAACTTGGATGACCTGAGTTTGATTCATAGTACCCATGGAGTCAGGATAGAACTTCCTCCCCATAACTATCCTCTGAATTTCACAAGTGCAACAGGGAAAGCAATGCCCCCACACAGAAACACACAGAGACACATGCACACACATGTGCACACAGGGAGACAGAGAGACAGAGAGAGAGAGAGAGAGAGAGAGAGAGAGAGAGAGAGAGAGAATGACAGAGACGGAGAGAAAAATGGCATAATAAAATGAAATTTCCAGAAATAAGTAAAATGAACCAATGAAAATTTTGAAGGTAAAAATTATAATCTCTGAAATGTAAAATTTATATGTGATGACCAATAAGTGATTTGAGAATTAAGAAAAAGTACAAACAAACTCGAACACAAAACAATTGATATTACCTATTTAGAGGAATACAAAACAGTCAATCCTGAAAAATAAAGAAACAGAAATTTGTAGAACAATATCTCTTAGATCTATAAAAAAGTCTATAAATTTAAGAGTCTAAGGAGAAAAGAGAAAGATGAGGAAATGACAAAAAGAAATAATAAAAAATAATAATTGTTCCTCATTAAATTTGATGGGAATCCTTAACCTACATATCCATAGAGCACAGTCAATTTTGAAAATATTAAATGAAATTTATCTCTATCTGGATTCATTATAATCAAAAGGAAAGACAACAAATAATTACAAAACAAGAAACAAAGTAACAAATTGCACATACAATATATTCAATAATCATAAAATCTGATACAGTATAATGGCATATTTAAAATAGTAAACTAAAGATGATCAAACAAGAATGCTATGTTCAAAGAAAGTGTCCATCAAAAATGAAGGACAAATTAAGATAACAGAAAAACAAAATAATGATTTTTTTCAAGAAAAACAAAAATAATAGAAAAACTGTCACCAGCTGTGCAAGAAGTACATGGAGTCTTTTGATCATATTTAAAAGGATACTGGATAAAGATGATAACTGACATTCACATGGATGAATAGTAAATACAAATCATTATAAACACATCAGAATATGAAGTGAAGCAAAGCTAGGTTTTATTACTAGTTTTCTTCCATTTGGTATGTAAGATAACTGCAGAAGCAAAATTTAGAACTATCTATAGATCAACATATCATTTAAATAGATGCATTTTTTTAAATCATAGAAAGTAGAAGGAGGAAATAGTATAGCTTTTGTATATATGTGGCATCAAAGTGGCATTAATACAACTAAGATAATATAAATTATGATTCTATATGTAATTTGCATGCACACTAAGTCTAAGAAAAGATTGTAAAAGTAATAAAAAGGAATTGCAAAATTATTATAATTATAGAGGAATAAAATATTAATTCAAGAAAAAATAAATATTATTCGAGAATTAAAGGAATAAAAATGACAGAAAACATAGAGAACAATTCACAAAATAGTGTATAAAATCCTAGAACATAAGTAAATATAAATTATATGAATAGATTACATAATATAGTCAATTGATGAAGAGAAACAATAAATTATTATCCAATTCAAAGAAATAACATTCACAGTTGAAAATACAAATAGTATGCAATGTATCAAAATATACAATGCAAGGAGTCTCACAAAGGAAAAAGTTTGATATAAAAGACAACACTTACAAACCTGCTAATTTAAGACTAGAATAGAATAAAACAGTTTCAAAACCTGAGTAGATTGAAATGATTAAAATATTATTCAACCAAAGTTGTTTAAGATGTTAATACTCTTTTTTTCATAAATAAATATAAAATTACAATAGTGGTCAATGTTTTATAAACAAATGGCTAATTTTAACATTATAATTCAAGTTTGTCTTTTAGGTAATTGAAAATATTACAGGTACAACAGTAAAACACAGTTTTATTCTCCAATGCATATACATACACTTTCTAGAAATGTATACTAATCAATACTCAAAAATGTAAGTATTGAAATGATACAAAAATGTATTTGACAACAATAGATTTAAACAAGTTATTAATAACAGTAAGAAACTGAAAATTTTAAGTGTTTAGGAATGCACCCTAAGTCAAGACATCTTATTTGTATCCACACGTTAAGTCAGACCTCCTGTCAATAATCTTGAGAGAGCAAGAGTAAGATTAAACTCTCTGACCTTCAGTCAAGGTGGAACAGATCCACTTCTGTGGTCCCCTACAGGAAAGGATTGAAAATGAAAGTAATAAACTAAAAACATAAGATCTCTTAACCTGTTAAAAGATACATATAAAACATCGTTAGCAAATGGCACACTTACGTATAAAAACCAGAGGGCACTCCCTGATGAAAAAGACACCAGTTCTCATCATTTTTAGCCAAAATTTTGTTGGAGGGTATAATAAAAGCAACTGAGTCCTACAATAAACTGAGACCACTTCATTTAGAGCAGGAATAAACCATTTCATTTTTTTTAAATATAGCAATAACATCTACTCATCTTTCATGGACAATATAATCATATATTTTAGTAATATTCAAGTCTATCAAGGTTAAGAAAGACAAAATCAAACCACAAAATTCAATTTTATTTCTTCCATTGCTAACAGAAAATCCTAAATTCAATTAAGGAAATAAGACCTTTAATGTAATAATTGAGGTATTTCTTAGGAAGCAGATCATCTGAATAGAACTAAGAGTACAGAAAGCAAATCTTACCTGTATATATGATGAACTGTTTTTCACAGAATGGCTAAATAATTCATTGAGAAAAGTAAAGCATTTTTAATGAAAAATGTTGTAAATTATACACAAAATTTAGCAATATGAATAAATTGCCTAAATGTATTGCTTAATTTAAAGGGTTCAATTACTGAAATACAATATAGAGACAAAATTTTGTGTTTCTGTACTTGGCAATAGTTTCTTTGTTTTACTATTTTCTCTTCTTTTTCCTCCCTTCCTTCTTTCTTTCTTTTCTTTTCTTTTTTGACTTTTCAAGACAAGATTTCTCTGTGTAGCATTGGAGCCTGTCCTCTCATAGACCATGCTGGTCTCAAGCTCACAGAGATCCCTGCCTCTGCCTCTTTAGTGCTGGGATTAAAGGCATGTGCTACCACTGCCCAGTTTGACAATAGTTTCTAATATATAATGGCTTACACCAATGATACAGAGGAAATCATAAATTGTTGAAAATAAAAATTTTAAAAATTTAAGCTTACTAAAACACTATTAGGAAAATAAAATGACAACTGACAGAAAAGGGCTGGGAAATTGTATATCTGACATCATGCTATAAAGAATTATTAACACTTCAAATGAAAAGACAAAACTTTTAAAAAAATGAACCCAACAATGGTGAATGCAAGCTTTGCTGGGTATAATAGTCTAGGCTTGCATCCATGTTCCCTAAGTGTCTGTAGCACATCTATTAAAGCTCTTCTGGCTTTCATGGTTTCCATTGAGAAATCAGGTGTAATTCTGATAGGTTTCCCTTTATATGTTACTTGACCTTTTTCCTTTGCAGCTCTTAATATCTGTTCTTTATTCTGTATGTTTTGTGTTTTGATTATTATATGGCGTGGGGATGCTTTCTTTTGATCCAGTCTATTTGGTGTTCTGTAGGCTTCTTGTACCTTCATAGGAACATCCTTCTTTAGGTTGGGGAAGTTTTCTTCTATAATTTTGTTGAATATGTTTTCTGGGCCTTTGAGTTGTAATTCTTCTCCTTCTTCTACCCCAATTATTCTTAGGTTTGGTCTTTTCATGGTGTCCCAGATTTCCTGAATGTTTTGTGTTAAGAATTTGTTAGATTTGTTTAGTTCTTTAATCTGTGAATTTATTTCCTCTATAGTATCTTCAGAGTCTGAGATTCTTTCTTCCATCTCTTGTATTTGGTTGGAAATACTTGTCTCTGAAGTTTCTGTTCGTTTACTCAGAGTTTCCATTTCCAGTTGTCCCTCAGATTGTGTTTTCTTCAATACCTCCATTTCCTTTATCAGGTCTTGTACTGTTTCCCTTACCTGTTTGATTGCTTTTTCTTGTTTTTCTTGTTTTTCTTGGGTATCTTTGAGAGATTTATTTATTTCGTCTACCTTTTTGTTTGTCATCTCCATTTCTTTATGGCAGTTTTTTACCTCCTGTTTAAGGTCCTCTATTATTTTCATAAAGAGATGCCCAATCATACAACAAAAGCATATGCTCATCTATGTTCATAGCAGCATTATTTGTAATAGCCAGATCCTGGAGACAGCCTAGATGCCCTTCAGTGGAAGAATGGATGAAGAAACTGTGGAATATATACATGCTAGAATACTACTCAGCGGTAAAAAACAATGACATCTTGAATTTTGCAGGCAAATGGATGGAAATAGAAAACACTATTCTGAGTGAGGTAACCCAGACCCATAAAGATGAACATGGGATGTACTCACTCATAATCCGTTTCTAGCCATAATTAAAGGACATCGAGCCTATAAGTTTGGGATCCTTGAGAAGATAATAAGAAGGTGAACTCCCAAAAAAGATATAGTAATCCTCCTGGATATTGGAAGTAGACATGATCGCCAGTCAAAATTGGGAACTTGAGGGTTGGGCAAGACTGGGCCAAGGGAAGATGGGGAGAGAAAAGTGTGAAGGGGAGAGTGGGGGGAGCTCGGAGGAATGGGGTGCTTGGGATATAGGAAGGGTGGATATGAGAGCAGGGAAGCATATATCTTAATTTAAGGAGCTACCTGAGGGTTGTCAAGAGACTTGACCCTAGAGGGGTTCCCAGGTTTCCAGGGAGATGCCCCCAGTTAGTTCCTTGGGCAGCTGAGGAGAGGGAGCCTGAAAAGGCCAGTTCCTATAGCCATACTGATGAATTTCTTGCATATCACCATAGAACCTCCACCTGACGATAGATGAAGAAAATGACAGAGCCCCACATTGGAGCACCGGACTGAGCTCCCAAGGTCCTGATGAGGAGCAGAAGGAGAGAGAACATGAGAAAGAAAGTCAGGACCGTGAGGGAACCTCCAGCTGGCGACAGATGGGGAAGGTGACTGAGCCCCACATTGGAGCACTGGACTGAGCTCCCAAGGTCCCGATGAGGAGCAGAAGGAGCGAGAACATGAGGGAGAAAGTCAGGAACGAGAGGGGTGCGTTCACTCATGGAAACGGTGGGACAGAACTAATGGGAGATCACCAACTCCGGTTGGAATGGGACTGATGGATCATGCGACCAAACCCTTCTCTCTGAGTGTGGCCAACAGTGGGGGCTGACTGAGAAGCAAAGGACAATGGCGCTGGGCTCTGATTCTTCTGCATGGACGGGCTCTGTGGGAGCCTTCTCAGCTTGGTCGATCACCTTCCTGGACCTGGGGGGAGTTGGGAGGACCTTGGTCTTAGCATAGAGTGGGGAACCCTGATGGCTCCTTGGCCTTGAGAGGGAGGGAGGGGAGGTATGGGTGGAGGGGAGGGGAGGGAAGGGGGAGAAGGAGGGGAGGGAAGGGGGAGAAGGAGGGGAGGGAAGGGGGAGAAGGAGGGGAGGGAGGGGGGAGGAGGAGGGAAGGAGATGGAAATTTTTAAAACATAAAAAAAAGAAAAAAATTAAAAAAAATAGAAAAAAATAAAATTAATAAAAAAAATGAACCCAAAATATGATTATACATTTATCTGAATATATATCACCATTAAACATGTAAAATTTTCAATCTCAGTAGGATTAAGGAAATTGAATAAAAAACAATGCCCTGCCACTTCATGCCAAGTAGAATGCTTCCAATTAAAAAGATAGAAACAATAGTTCTTGGTGAAAACGTGAAAAATTGGAATGGAAATCTGCTGCTAGTAGAAATGTTAAGTGTTTAAGTCACTTTGGGCACAATGCTGGTACTTTTCAAAAAGTTAAGCAGATTTACCAAATGACCAAGCAGCTCTAGTCTTGCATATATTTCCAGGAGGATAAAAAAGAAGGCATCTTCACACATGTTCTCAAATACAAATATCCATAGTAACATTAATCACTACAAACAAATGAGAATTATTGATAAACTAATGAGAAGAATAAGATGATTCATTATAAAATAAAATATTCCAACAAAATATTATAAGTATTGATACCCATTATTACCAGTTGATGGTGTATCAGTGACTTACTTTTTAAACATACTTTTTCAAATATCTTGGTAGTCCTTCAATAATATAGAGAATCATAGGAAACTTATACTAAGAGGAAAAGGCAGATGTAAAAGACTACACATAAAATATACAATTTGATAGAATGTTCAGCATAGTCTCAATAAAACAATAAATTAACTTTTTCTCAGAGTCACAAGAGATAGAGTAGTGATTAAGAGGATGAGATAGTATAACATGAGAGGCTGCTTGATGGGGTTTTTGTCCTGCCCATTTCCCACAGCCTGTAAGCCCCAAAGAAATTACACAGAGGTCTATATTAATGATAAACTGATTGACTCATTACCTCAGGCTTCTTATTAACTCTTATATTAACCCATTATTCTTAGCTATGTTAGCCACATGGCTCAGTACCTTTTTCATTGGGGTGGATCACATCCTGCTTCTTCTGTGTCCTTTCAGGACTGGGGAAAGAACTTGCTTCTTCCAAGAATCCTCCTGCTATCCCTGCCCCACCTCTACTTCCTGTCTGGTTGCTGGCCAATCAGGGTTTATTTAAAACATAATTGACAGAATGCAGAATTGTCCCCCACCAAAATAGGAGCGTAGTTTTAGAGGGATAAAATCTTGTGTAAGTAGGATGATGATTCTTTCCCTCTGCATATGTTAAAATTCACTGAATTTTGGACTATGGAATGGTTAATTTTAGTGTGTATCAATAATGTTTTAATAAAGTGCCTACTAATATATAGTTGATAGCTCAGCTCTGCCCTTACAAAGAAAAGATATAAATATCCCATATTCATTTTTCTTCTGATACTTGACTTTTGTTTTTCTGTATTGTGAAAGGGGAATGATACAGTTTTCATTTCTAATCACGGAAAACTCAATTCCCAGTCTTACTTGTAGAGCAGCTTACTATATTTAAAAGGCTTTGCAATTCTACCTATTTTATTTAAAAAGTTTTAAGGAAATCTCTCTTGAGTTTGTTATGGCATATTACTAAAGCCATTGCATTACAGTATCTACAGTCATTGCATCTTGCCAGTTACAGAGAAAATAGTTTACATTTCTTTCTGAATTATTCTTCCAAATAGGGTTTTAGAGACTGTTAATAACTAAAAATCAATCTTATTAGAATATTGGGTGAAATTATATTTAAACTATGCATTATTTTCAGATAGGTCATGTGTTTATACTTTTGACTTTTCTTGTTCTTGAAGATAATTCTGGTTGCTTATTAGAATAATTACAGTTATAGAATACAAAATATACCTCATAAATTCAAAGTATAGTCAATATAAAGAAAAAAGCAAAAAGAGAAGATGAATAAGGAATGCAACACTTATCAATTATCCTTCCTAATGAAAATTAAATCTACATATGAAATTGAAATAATTGTATTAAAATGCTATGCTTTTGAGAGTTAAACTTTTATTTTGTCTTTATAATAAAAAGTGGCATTTTCACAATTCATTTCAGTTATATTCCTATTTTCTTTCAAGTGAATTATTTTGCTCACCTTTTAAAATGTGTTTTTAACAGTTTTATGCATACATAGGGAGTTTTTTATTCTTCCACTCTTATTATCCTCTCCTATATTCTCTTCTTTTGCTATTGAAATTTTTTTCTCAATAACGTCTCCTTGTCCTTTCCTGATTATGTGTTTGTGTCCTATGGAGTTAAGTTAGAGTTCTTTGCATGAGGACAGGCGATTACTTACCGGAGCATGGGCAACTTTATAATGGCTACACCATGGAAGAAAAGTCTTGTCTCAAAGGGACCAGTAACTGCCAGTAGTATCTCAAGGAAAGTTGAGACTCACTCTTTGCTCATCCATGGTGAAGTAGTAAGTGCCCCAATCTTGTGGCTGTCTTATGCAGACTTAACCCCAACTGCATAGAATTCATGCAGTGTCAATGGCCTTTTCAAGTCAAGATATTTTGATGAGGTACACCTCCTTATCTTCCAGTGTTTGCATTTTTCTACCCTCCTTTCTTTATTGGTATGTTTTACAAAACAGCAAATATGACTGGAGTATCTTGTTATTATAATATTTACATAAAAATTGATCTTCAGGTTGCTCTGCTCTCTGCAAACAGATGTACTTCTCAATGCTTGTCACATAGCTTCATTATTCCAACTTAAAGTTATATTTAGGACTTTTAAATATATGTTTTAAATCACTTGGTATTCCTTGACATATATTCATTTAGTAAAAATTATGTCATACATGACCTCTGTAAAACTGTGGAGAAAAATAGTAATGGATTAAGAAAAATAGTAGTAATGTAAATATATATGACTAAGAGTATTGGTATTTTTAAAGAATAACTATGGGATGATGAATAGAGTATGATGAAAGTCTTAGGGAGGAAATGAGGTAAAATAATTTATACTTTTTGCAAAACACTCAATTATTCCAGTTGTTTGATAAATAACAATTTAAAATTATGGTTTAATATATATCTATATAGTTGAATTGCAAAATGAATTGTAACAACTAATACTGATGATCATTGGAAAGTAAGTCTCATACATTCCTGGTTACTTGTGATTTAATACAATATTATAAAGTTATGTAACAGTGGCAGTAAAACATTAAAACACTTGTAAGTCACATAAGTCACTAAAAACATAACCAAAATGAAGCAAGTTATTAATTTATTGAAATGATGTAAGGAAAACATATGTATAAAAATATTTGAAATTTAGAATTTGAAATAGAAAACATAAAAACACATATCAGTTAAGAAAACTAAAAAGAAACAACATAGAATATAATACTAACACATCAGCATGCTGATATTGATATAATATTTTTCAAAGTATTTTAGGCACTTCTAACATGTTTAATAATTGATAGTCTTAGAAGTATTTATCTTCTTCCAGTATGTAAGTACATGTTCTTCTTTTGACCATACAAGAGCAATGAGAAAACTGAATAAAAGACTCACTTTATTGAGTAGCTACTCAATACCTTGAATATTTGTAGGGTCTCCCTACTATCACTTCATTTTGATTCTAAATAATTCTCTTAATGTGTACCTCTATTTTGTAAATGAGAATATATAGTGGTTTTGTTTTCTCAAAGAAAGTAAGTGGTAAAACAGAGATTTGAATGCACTGTGTTTCTGAGTTTTCTGAAGCATTTGTAAACCTGTAGAAATATGAGTTGCATTTTTTCATATAAAATGCCATTTCACAGAATCTTAGGGAAGAAAGTTACACACAAACTCTCAATAACTGTTTCTGAGAGAATAACAAAAATAGAATTACAGGAATTAGTATCCAAAACAGAATCAACAACTACATTTTTGAAAATCGTTGTGTAGTAGAAGAAATTCTAAAATGACCATCAATCAACTTCACTTACTTTGCCCTTATATTGATTGACTGAACATGAGGATATGAAATATTGCTCCCAAGATTGTATTATATATAGCAAAGGGATTTTCCAGTTGTGATTCAATTTACTATTGAATTAATTTGAATCAATCAAAGAGAAAAATTCTTGGTGGGTCTGCCCTAACCACATAAGCCTTTTGAATCTGGGTCACAGACAAAGGAAGTCAGAATTTCACAGCATGAGAAGGAATCAATACCCTGGTTTTCAGGCTGGTAAGATCTATGTAACAAGGATATGAATGACCTCCTGAAAATGGAAGACCCCTACTGTAAAAATGAAACATGAATTTCAGTCTGATAATCTCAAGAAATTGTAGTCTCTGAACATTGTAAATAAACGTGGAAGTGAAAACATTCAGTCAAGTCTGTAGAAGGGAACACTGGCACCAGCATTTTAACTTCTGTAACAAGCATTTTCTACATATAACCAAACACCATCAGATTGAGATTTTTAATTATAGACTTCTAAATTAAAAAATAAAAAATGATTTAATCTGCTAATATTATTGTAACTTGTTATAGACATTTGAATTGTGGTACATTTTACTATAGTGTCAACATACATACCATTATTTGTAGGCATATGTCTATAAAGTAGAGAATACTCAAATATATTTATTATATCCAAATACCTGAAAATAACCAGCATGTGCCCAAATAGAGATAACAGAAAGAATGTGATCATAAATCATATTCATTTTTTTTTTGTTTTTAGAGACAGGGTTTCTCTGTAGATTTTGGAGCTTACCCTGGAACTAACCCTTGTAGATCAGTCTCGCCAAGAATTCACAGAGCTCCACCTACCTCCTGAGTAATGGGATTTAAGGTATGTGTCACCACCACCTGGGTGATAAATCATATTTTTATAAATATTGTCAGTATGATAAATATAAACAGACACAGAATTATGTCTATTGTGTCATGAATGAAAAAACAATTGGTGAGTTGTATATTTGTATGTGTTGAATTTGTCTGTATGATCTTGTTTGATTTTTAATTGCCTATATCACTACAGAAAAAGACTTAAAAGAACGGTTATTAAGTGTTTAGTAAGGTTTCTTGGAAATAAAGGACCAAGAGGAACAGAAACTACATTATTGAATTGCCTTACATGTGTGTTTTTTCATAGGAAAGGCTGCAAAGGAAGCCTATATTACATACTGAGTGACTTACAAAAACAAAAGAAAATATTTTTCATAATTGTATAGGCTAGGTGGTCCAATAGTAGTATATGAGATTTGATGACAGTAGAATCAAGAGTTCCTATCCTACATAGTGAATAGCTACATAGTGAATTTGATGTCAGCCTGAGATTTATGGTACCCAGTTTTAATAAGCCCCATTTAAAAAAGAAAAATATAAATCACATTTATGATAAACTATTCCTTGAAATCAAAAATCAATAAAAATATAAATAAAAATATAAATTAACAAAGATGAAATTACAAAACTTCGTGTAAGGCCATCTCTCTATATATTTATTTACATGTAATTGAAAGATGGTTATATCTTGATTTACCAAGGGTCTGCTGTTTCTGTGTTAACACTATTTTAGAAGTAGAAAACAATCTAATCCTAGATGTGCCCCAAATAATCTGTTGGTATATTGGCAAAAGAAAAAAATAATGATCACAATGACAGGTAAAACCGGGCTCAATATGCCTCTCCCTATAGCCTATACAACGTTGGTTCTCAACCTGTATGTCCCATCCCCTTTTGGGGTCACATATCAGATCTCCAGTATATCAGATACTTACCTTATGATTCATAACAGTACCAAAATTACAGCCATGGAACAGTAACAAAAACAATGTTATGATTGGGGTCACCATAACATGAAAAACTGTATTAAAGGATTTCAGCATTAGGAAGGTTGAGAACCACTGCAATATAGGCTTGGCTTCCTTTCTAATTCTTAATATCTTGTGATCAAATACTACAGTATTCACTTATCTAGGCTTTTATGCCATACCTGTATCTAACAAAACTGTCAAGCTATATTTCATCCTAAGTTCACAGCCCACCAAGACCACAGGCTCAGAACTGAAGCCTGAGTAACTATTGGATGTCTACTCCTGAATTGGATTTGTGACCCCAGTCTACTGCAATCAACCATAAGTGATGCTATCTGGAATGTAATAGTAGAGTACTGGAGTGGTCTGTCTTCCCCTGTCAGTAATCAAAAGCTCTATATAGAGATAAGATTTAGGGTGGTGACTGTTAAGATGTCCTCAGTCACATAATTTATCAAATCAACATTAAGTTTCAGGACCAACTTTTATGCATCCTACTCTTCTCTACCCATGAAAAATGGGCTCGTGAATTACTACTGTTGCCTATTGTCAGGGTTATATTAGTCAAGAATCCTTTAATTCCCAGGGATGATGCCAAAGTGGAAGTGTACTCTAATGTCCATCCTGTAGACACTGTTGATGCCTAATAGCTGAGCCACAAGTCTCTGGTGGTAGTGGAAATCTAGAAGCCAATGTGCAAGGATAAATATGGTGATAATTATGCCACCTAAGGTGTATCATACCTCATTCACAAAGTTAAAGATGCTTAAACATTCTTGAGAATAGTGTATTTCCTGACATTTCTATAGGTAGAGCTAGGGAAGAGTAGCAAGCATAAGACATCCTAAAACTAAAAGTGTTACTTTGAGGTTGAGCAGGGAACTATTGAATGACCAGTGGGTCACTGAAAAAATAGATAAAAATCTAGAATAAAATTAAAATGAAAGCCTACCATGACATTTGGGATAGAGCTAAAGTAGTTTTGATAGGATAATTTATAACTGTTGTCTACGGTTTTCTGTCCTGCATGGTTTCCGCAATCATTAAGTCCCAAAGAAATCACACAGAGGTCTACATTAGTTATAAACTGATTGGCCTAGTATCTCAGGTTTCTTATTAACTCTTATAACTTATATTAGCCCAATATTCTTATCTGTGTTAGCCACAACATCAAAGTAGTCACATCTTGTTTCTTCTGTGGCTGGGCCAGGACTGCTGAGGAATGGGCTTTCCTCTTCCCAGAATTCTCTTGTTATCATTGCCCCACCTCTACTTCCTGCTTGGTTGTCTGGCATATACTTCCTGTCTGGCTACTGGCCAATCAGCATTTATTTAAAATATAATTGACAGGATACAGACCATTGTCCCACAGCATATAACTGAATTCTTTGATGAGTCAAATACTGAGCTATGGAGGGGAACACAGAGGTCTATAAACAATAAACATTTACGGACAGTAAACCTTTAAAAAAGCATTCAGTATCCGTTTTCATCAGACTACTACAAATTTAAACAACTTGAGATTTTATCTCATCTAAATTAGAATGTCTCTCATTGATAAAATCAAATGATATCTGACATTGGCAAGATTTCAGGGAAAGGGTAACACTTACTCATTGTTACTAGAAGTATGGACTATGTAGTCACTATGGGATTCATTATGGGGGGGGTTCATCAAAAATCTAAAATTAAAACTGTCATATATCCTAGCTATATTACAGTTGACCAGGTACTCAAAGAATTCTATTTGCTCATCCATGTGCATTGCTGCTGTATTCAAGGTAACTAAGAAGTTGGAACCGTCTACAGTTCAACAGTTGATGAATGGATAAAAAATGTAGCACACACAAAATGGAATTTTAATAGGCTGTAAAGGAATGTGATATTAAAGTTACAGGTAAATAGAATAAACTATAAAAATATACACAGGACCAGAGAGAAATGTTATCTCACAAATTTGAATCTTAGCTTTGTCTATTTTGTTTTAGATATGACTAACCTTTAGCACCTGTCGAACCCAGGAAACTAGTATGTGTTCATTGAGAAAGGGTGCTATAATGGAAGAGGGTTAGAAGGATATATTGCTCCGATGAAACGCCATGATCAAAATCAAGTTGTGGTTGAAATGATTTATTTGACTCACATTTATACACAATACTCCATCACTGAGGGAACTGAGGGGTGGACATTAAGCAGGGAGAGAATCTGGGAGCAGGAGCTGATGCAAAGATCATGGAGTGGTACGGCCTATTAGGTTACTTCCCATGGCTTTTCCAGTCTTTCTTTCTTATAGAAACTGGACCAATAGCTCAGGGATGGCACCACCCACAATTGGCTGCGCCCTCCCATATCAACTGCTAATTAAGAAAATGCCTTACAGGCTTGCCTACACAGGATCTTATGGAGATTGTCTTAGTTAGGGTTTCTATTGCTGTGAAAAGTTACCATGACCATAGCAACTTTTATAAAGGAAAACGTTTAGTTTGGGTGGCTTCCAGTGCAAAGGTTCAGTTCATTATCATCATGGTGGTACATGACAGCATACAGGCAGAAAAGATGATAAAGGAGATGAGAATTCTGCATCTTTCACCTACAAGCAACAGAAAGTGAATTGTAACACTGGGTGTAGCTTGAGCATAGGTGACCTTAAAGTCCACCCTCACAGTGACACATTTCCTCCAAAAAGGCAATGCCTACTAATAGTGCTGCTCTGTTTGAGTGTCATTTTCTTTCAAATCATCACAGAGACATTTTATTAATTGAGAGTCCCTCTTCTCAGTTGGCTTTAGGTTGTGTTAAGGTGTCATAAAACTATTCAACACAATATGTACAATAAGTCATTCCTATAGTGTATTACCATTCTAAGTTGATTTATTAGCAACTAATGTCTCTGTTCTCAGTTGTGTAATAAATGGTGAGGCCAATGTTTTGAAATGGACAGTTATAGGCCAATGGCCAAATGGAGTCTCCTGGATAAAATCAGAGGGTCACAAAACAAAAAATTATCAACGTGAAAAAGAGTCCTGTTTGGAGGATGGGAGAATTATAGGGGTGGGAGAAAGAATAATGGACAATTGTAAACAGATTGCAATACACATCTATATGACATTTTCAAAAATAAAAAATAATCAATTAAAAACTCAGAAAGATACCTAATAAATAACCTAATGACAAATTGCAAAAACTTAGAAAATAAGAATTACCCAATACAAGGGAAAGAAACAAATTATATAAATGTTATGGAAAATTGATACAATAAAGATGAAAAGGAGCAATATATGGAATCCATCACAGCTGCTTTTTACAAAAATAAACTATGCTAACAAAAACCTATCAAAAATAACCAAAATAAGATGAGAGAATATTCAAATTAGTGGAATTAGAAATTAAACAATTAGGTTCCTAGGGAGTCAAATACAAACCAGATAATCATTATGGCATGTTTCATTTTAAATTATATTGCTAAAAAAATCTCGATGATATTAATAAGTCCCTAGATATGAACTATGAAATAAAATTTGAGAAGATATAGATAAATGAAATAGATTCATAGTAATTAATAAGATTTGAGTGATAATAAAGTCTCTCATCAAGGAAATGCTAAGATGCTTTCACTACTGAATTCTACCAAAGATTTAAAGAAAACCTAATACCAGTGCTTCTTAAAGTTTATCATAAACTGCTATTAAACTAGTTCTATGAATTCAACAATACCTGATAATAAAAATATATAAGGACATGTCTTAGGGTTTCAGTTGCTGTGAATATACACCATGACAACAGCAACTCTTATAAAGGAAAACATTTAATTTGGGTGGCTTTCAGTTTCAGAGGTTTAATCCATTATTATAAAGGTAGGAGACATGGTGGCATGCAGGCATGCTTGGTGCTGTGGAAAGAGCTGAGAATTCTACATCTTGATCTGTAGGCAACATGAAGTGAACTGTATCTATATTGAGTGTAGGCTGAGTATAGGAGACCTCAAAACCCACCTTCACAATGATGCACTTCCTCTAATAAGGCCATATCTAGTCCAACAAAGCCACATCTCCTAAAAGTGCCTCTCCCTATGACCTCATGGAGACCAGTTACGTTCCAATTACCACAGGACACAACAACTGAAGAAAACTGTAAACTCTGATAAGCATAAATGGAAAAATTTTAATACAATTTTGACAGACTTAATTGAAGAACACATTAACATGATACATAATGACCATGTTGGTTTATTCCAGAGCTGAAAAGTTATTTTTAATATACACAGATCAATATCTGTAATATAACACATAGATTTGGGGTATAAAACATGTTTATCTCAGTAGATACAGATAAAGCCTTGATGAAAGTTTTCTTTACAAAACACTTCGAGAAACTAGGAGAAAACAAAATACATCACAGCATAAAAGAGGCTGTATAAGACAAATCTATAAAACTTATACTAAGTTCAGGAAAACTGAGACTGTTTTTGCTAAGATATGGAATAAGAAAATTCTATGTACGCTGGATCACTTTAATTCTTGAAATCTTAGCTAAAGTAATAAGACAATAGAAAAACAAGAAGATACAAACAGGAAATAAGAAGAAGACACGGTGTTTCTATTTTTAATAATATAAGATATCTTAATTTGGATTTTCACGGTAGCTGCACTATTTTATACATCAAAATGAATAACTCTTTTATTGCATTTTCATCAGCATTTGTCTTTGTTTATTTTCTTGATAGTAGACATATATGAGGTAGACTGTGATGAATAAATCTTAGACACTTGCAGGCATTCAATGGGAATATGCCAGTGGCCATGGCAGAGGAGCACCAAATTCAGGAGGTTGGCCTACCAGAGAGAAAAGTGCTGATGGATGAATCTCAGATAGGCAAGGCCCCAAGGACTAGGATCAAGAATGTCGCTTGGTATGGCTTTGCCTTTACATGTTTGCCACTGCCAATTTTCTCTGGTATCTGGCATGGTATGAATGAGTCTGGGGATATCCCCACAGCCTTTAATTTAAAGTGGTTATCTCATGAAAATATCCCATTCTAGTGGACATTTTTACCTTTGGATTATTATGAAAATTATTTCCTCTTAAGGTGTACTGTTTATCTGAAGCAATGTTTCTATAAAATAATAGCGTTAATTTAAATAGAATCTTGATGACTGAGGGTTTTTCATAAATATAGTAAGGTATTATGATAGAGGTTAGTGTGATGGAAAAAGCAATTTAGGTAAAAGCAATATATGGTATGGCTGCCTACTCCTGATAAAGCAGGAGCTACAGAGGATAAAAAATAGGAAAAGGAAGGGTCACACATCTAGGATTTGAGTTTCTTTTGAAGCAATAAAGACTGTGGTTTGTGGTAACTTTTCTTTTCTTTTTTATTAAGTTACTTTATTTTTTAAAACAATCTTTTCTCATTTTACATACATATCCTACTCCCACTTCCTCCCCTCCTCCCTCTCCATCTACTTTTCCCCACCCCCTCCAATCCACACCTCAGAGAGGATAAGACTTCCCATGGGGAGTCAACAAAGTCTGACACATCACCTTGAGGCAGGACAAAGGCTCCCCCTCTATATTTATCCTGAGCAAGGTATCCCTACAAAAACAATGGGCTCCAAAAAGTTCAAGCAATAGGGATAAATTCTGGTTCCACAAAGAGTGCCCAACTCACATCTTTCACCCACATTCATAGAGCCTAGTTTGGTCTTATGCAGGTTTCCCTGCTGTCAGTTCAAAGTCAGTGAGCTCCCATTAGTGTCAGGTCAGCTGTTTCAGTGGGTATTCCCATCATTCTCTTGACCCCTTTGCTCATATTATCACTCCTTTCTTGGATTGGTCTCTGAAAGCTCAGCCCAGTGCTTCTCTGTGGATCTCTGTATCTGCTTCCATCAGTTGCTAGATGAAGGTTCTATGATGAACTGTGTACCAAAAGCTAGGTCAGCTCAAGTTCTTTTAATCTTAATATTGGAAGATGTGTTCACAGGTTTTGGTGTGCTTCATGGCTAAAACAAATCTTTAAATGATGGCTTAAGTTTAGGATAAGATGTTTTGTTAATGGCTTTCAGGTAGAAAACCTTGGAAAACAATTTAAAGTTTAGAAAGCTAAATTTTAATAGCTGAATGAGGGACTCAAGGTCATGGAACAGGAACAATGGTAGCCTGGCTACTGCTGGCTGATGTGCCTTTCTTGCTAAGATGGGTCAGTGACCAAAAGTGATGATTAATTCCTTGTACACACACCTGCTTTCAGCTTCCTGTTATGATTTAATAAAAAGCTGTTGATGAATGAGTATGTACCCTGAGAATTTAAAGTAGAGCTAACTGATTGTTTTCATATATAAAAGTTAAAATTTGTGATTCTTTTAAGATTTATTTTATAAAATTACCACTTGATATGAATAATAAAGTGACTGATCCTTTCTTTGTAACTGCAAAAAGCAACTTTCCAGCAAAAGAACTGACTGAGAAAAATACTTTGCTTTCTTACATTCTGTTAATATATAATAACTTGCTTGGACATGAATACCTGTTGGTTCTTGTGACAACTTGATTTCATTTTATAAAACAAAATATTTAATCATATAAGGGATATAGAAAACATACTTTTACTTGTTTTATTATAATTATTTATATTAAAAATATATTGTAACAAGATTGCAATTTTATATTGCTTGAAAGATGTTTCTGGGATGTATAAGCTGTAAAAGAAAAAAATAAAGACATGAGAGAAGGAAAAGACCAGGAAAGATGTAGACGGAAGGCATCAAGAGAGATAAAAGGGAAACATCAGGATAAAAGAACAGAAAAGAAAAAGAATAGAGTACAACAAGTAACAGAAAAATAATGAACAAATAAAAAATTAAGAACTAAACTTTGGCCCTCAGAAAAGTCCTCATGTTTCTGTTTGTCTGTCTAGTGGTTTTTCTGCTTTGCATCTCCTCTTTAGTTTCTGTGACCTGTTGAAGACTTGCCATTCATCAGCACCCTAGGTGAGATTCTAAAATGTTGGAGATGTGTGTGTGTGTGTGTGTGTGTGTGTGTGTGTGTACCTTTTCACTGGCCCCATAGAGCTAAGTTTTGTCCTTATTGCAGGCCCCAGAGAATTAAGTTTTAATCTCTCCGATAGAAAAAGCAAGTTGAGTGATTAATCTGTGAACTCCATGGATCCCACTCAATCCCTGAGTTGCTGATGGAAACTCCTCAAAGCAGCAATAGCCATATTTATTTCTTTTAAGAGCATTTATTCTGTGCACTATTTCATTTATTGGATGGAGAGTTCATCTATTTATATGAAATATTAGTTTGGGATTGAGAGGGAGATGAGCGAAGGGAAGGGAAAGGGGAGAAGGGGGGGAGGGAGGGAGGGAGGAGGGAGGAAGAGAGAAGGGGGTTTAAGAAGTTGTGAGAAACTGGTTCATCAGAGGTCTTGAGGATATGAGGAGATCATGGCCCACAGATTCAATTAAGCAGGGCTCATAACGGTTCACAGAGACCTAAGGGACAATCGCAAAGCCCACATGAGGCTGTGCTAGGTCCTCTGAAAATGTTAGTGTTTGCAGAGGGAGACTCCTGACGGTGGGAGTTGAAGTGTCTCAGATGATTTTGCTTGCTCTTGGGATACATTTCCTACCACTAGGTTGTACCCAGCATTGATATGAGGGTTTGTATAAAGTCTTATTGTATCTTGTTATGCAGTGTTCAATTGTTATCCCTGAAAGGATTGCTCTTTTTTGAAAGGAAACAGGAGAAATGGATCTGGAGAAGAAATGAGGGGGAGAGGGACTTGGAAGGGTGGAGGGAGGTGAAATTGCAGTTGTGGTGTACTGTATGGGAGAAGAATAAATAACAAAAAATGGCTCACATGATTCTGGAGAAATAGCTGTTTCAAGATCACAATTTAATGAAATATTCCAAGATGCTAAACTCTCAGGTAAGGGTTACATTTCTAGTGTGAGGGCAGTTATGTTGGAATTTCTTATTTCTATGAAAAGTTCAGTATTTACTATATTAAGTTGACATCAGGTTGGAAGACACATTCCATTATCTTGGAAAATAACCTGGTACCAATAAATTCTGGTGAAGACATTAATCTCATCCAGAAAACACCTTCACAAAAGCATTTATTATATAAGTTTTGAACAAATAATGGAACAAAACAGACAAAGGATTTCACACATGAGATTAACTCTTATAGCACTCCAATGAAATCATTGTCCATATGGCTTTCAGATGAATATAGTAATTTTGTTTTTGAATGAAGATGCTCATTCAGAATGCATCAAGGGCAGAGATCATTATTAAAGAACATTTTTATCAAATGCTTCCCATTTCTTTTACGTAGTGATGAACCATGGGCTCTAGATGGAAACATATTAAGGAAATTAAAATACCCAGGTAATACTTTTCATTAAATTTACTAGTCAAACTACAAGGTAAGAAAATTCATTCCTAAATTAACATCATTGTTTAGAAATCCATAAAATTTACATTTTATCATCAGCTGAGTTATCAGACAAAATTATTTAACAAGTCTCATTTAGTACTAATTTTTAGAATTATAGCTAAAGATAAAGTTAAAATCTTCATTTCATTTCAAACTTCCCCTTGATCTACAAATGCTTGGTCTAGAGAATTGATAAAAATGGATCAGGTTTTCTCTTTTCACTAAAAATAGCTAAAGGGTAATTGTTAGCCATTTGAATAACTCAAAAATCATCCATAATGGCTTTTTTCTTATATTGTTATGAGGAATATCTCCAATGTGCTTTATTTGGTAATATTGAAATTCATATAAATTTTTAATACCAATCCATAATGTGAGCATGTTTTTCTCAATTTTCTTCTAAAAATAAAACTAAAATTATATTTTGTAACTTGGCTAAATCAACTAGAGATGAATTGTTTTGAATATCTGTAATATAATAGATGTGAACATTAATTAGATATTTTAGCACTTATTGCTAGAGATGAGGAAATATTGTCAAAGTGAAACTGTTTATTTGAATTGTCATCATAATTAACATGATTTGTTATTCCTTAATGGGACCAGTTGTGTACTTAGCAACAACTACAAGGGAATAATATTAAAAATCATTTGTTGCTATGGTCTTAAGTTTTATTTAAATATCATAAATTGAAGAACTAAATGAATTGTATCTCCTTTCTTAATGACTTTTATTTTTTAACTTTTATTTTATATTTCAACTATAGTTCTCCCTCCCACTTCTCCTCCTGCCACCCCTTACCTCCCCTGTTGTTCACACCTTATCCATTCTTCTGATGGTTAAGGGCTCCCATGGGGAATCAAAAAGTCTGGCACATAAGTTGGGGGGAGGACCAAGCCCCTCTCCCTGTGTTAGTATCATCTAATCAATATAGTAACTTGTATATACTGTGACTTTTAATAAGTTCATTGAAATGGCAAAGGCTTGAATTTTGAGAGGATACATCTAAAATCATAGGCAGATGACAGATACCCAGATGCCAGAAAAATATCTGTAATGGACAGATGGATGGTTCATGACTTAGGAAGTAATTATTTTAAAAACCTGTGATCTGAAAGCTTACAGAAGAAAATTCAGAAAAATAATCAATTTGTAACCTGTATTATCAGAATATCAGAATGTCTCAAAATTGAAAACACTGTTTTTTTTTTTTTCAGAAGACATAGGCAACTCAGCAGCTTAAATAGGAGGAATACTTGAAAACTGGCCTATTCAACATTTTTTTCATTTCTCCACAAGTACAGCAACATAGAGATTCTGAAGTCAGGGCCATCAAACCAAAGACTGAAAGAAAGCTAAGAAGTGCTACTGAAACAAAATAAACAATGATATTCAATATTAGGAATCCTAAAATGTCAACCAGGTTTTCAGATGCACAATTGGTATTTTGGGAACTATATGAAGAAATTAAATCACTCAGAAAACTGAAGATTCCTTTTGACTGCTAAAATAGCCAAGCTTCTACTCAGTTGCTTTTATTTATTTATTTTATTAGAACGGTTAGTATGACTAATTTGACTAAAAAACTTATGAGAACATGTAACACTTTTCTATTATTAATGTTTTAAGTATTCTGAAATATTTATGGAGATACCTAACCAACAAATGACTCAACTTTTATATCTAGTTATAAATATTGAAAAAAATTTATTACAAAATTAAATTCATGATATACTACTTTTGTAAGTGTGAAATTTTTCTTCATGCATGTAATTTCATAAATATGTTATTATGTTGTCCATAAAATTTTATTTGTTTCTGAGACTTATTTTATTTCTAGTCATGAGGATGGCAATGAAGAGTCCGCATTGCTACATAAATACCAGAAAGAGCAATATAACCTGAGTCTTTAAAAAAGAAAAATTTCTAATTGTGAAATGTAGCAAAGTTTCCTAGAAATAATTTTCTCCTCTAAAAGATTTCAGAGACCTTCAATAGTTTCTACTAAAATAAAATGTTCAGTTCCTGTTCAAAATGATTGAACAAGATGACCTCAGATTATTTTCTAATATGCCCTCTTAATATAAACTTATGACACAAAAGGAGGAACAGGGAAAAATGACCCAAACAATCAAGCAAAAAAAATCTTCTGAAACTGATAGAAAAAAATGAGTCATATAAATTTACCATAGACCTTAGAATAGTTGTTACAAAGGTGATGAATAAGCTAAAGAAATGACCAAATTGAGAACATAGGAGATACCAACCATCTTCATTTAGTTCCTATAGAATAAGGATAAACAGCTATTCACAAATCAAAATAACTGTTGGAGGACTTAGTGTCTCTTTAAGCAATATGCAAAAACATAGTGGCGTCAATAAAATTGACAATATTTTTAGTTTAAAAATTTATGCTTCAAACAGCATAACTTACATGCTATGAGATGGCTAGGAGCACAGAAGGTAATGACTATTAATAGCAGACATTCAACAGCAAAAACAAATGTGATCTGCAGTGACCTTTTCTGTTGAGCACACTCTCTATTTTTGTTATTCATCTATTCACTTTGAGTAATAACAGGAAGAGAAAGATAAAACACATTGCCTATACTACTACTGTTTTAGGGATGTTAGGACTGAAGCTGCCATCTTTTCCATCCCCAAGTATAACACTGCATCAGAGTCACATCTACCATTTAAGTTGTCATATTACAGAACATTGTTCTAGAGCTGTATCGTGCCAATGCACCTCAGAGATAACAGAACTAGTGCCATAGAAAATTTGTCACATCTTGAGTCCCAAACCAAAGTCTGTTTGAACATTTTCCTGATTGCCAAGTCATCTCACGTGCCACAGTGAATTAAGTCATTGTCTAAACCCAGAACAAATGTAAATATACACACATGTATGCTGATGTTCTCTGTTTTCAGAGTAATTCTAAAGTATACACTGATATTGAAGGAGACACAGTGAATTAAATGAACAAAAAACATTAAAAGTCATCTGTAGGCTAATTGACTTAGCAGAAGAGTAAATCAAAGGCACATCGTTTGAAAACTAATGGTCTGCAGGAAAATAGACATGGCATACAGGATTTGTTAGGGCACCATGAGGAAACTGAATAAGAGAAGTTAAAGAAAGAAAGGAGAAAGACAAAGAAACTGGATGCTTATTTAAAGAAATAACATGAGAAAATTTTCTAATTCTAATGAATGGTATAAATGTCCAGATGAAAAAAGATAAAGGGTCCCAAATCAAATTCAAAGTTAATAAAACTATATAAATCTTAAAATGAAATTGTCAACAGAAAGATAGAGATTAAAAATAAGTTTCTGAACATATTCCAAAACAAGAAACATATCCTTCCAAGTAAGTTTTGTGAATTCAAAAGATACCAAGAGAGAGACAGAGGAAAGAGCATGCACACCCACTAACCTACTGACCCAAAATATATTTTCCAGCAAAACTTTCTTCTATTATTGCTATTTTTATTATCACAAATATAATTTACTCTTTTATGAAACAGGGTCTCAGTCTGTTGCCCACGCTGGCCTGGCCCTCACTATGGAACTCATTCTAGTTTAGAATTCAAGGCAATTATCATGTATCAGTTCACAAAAGTCTGATTTATCATGCCCAGCATGGTATCTTTTATAACAAAAAGAAAGAAAAGAGAAAAACATACAAAAGATACGAAAGTTGAGAAATTTCATCATCATCAGAACTTTTATTATAAAAAATTATAGAGTGCTCTTTAAATTAAAGAAAGAGTAATAGTCAATAACATTCAAATAAATGCAAGCACATAACTTCTAGAAAAGTACATAGCCTAATTGAGAATAGTGTAATGCTATAATAATAAATCACATATCAATGTTATAAATATTGGTATACAAAATATTAAAAATACAATATTAGTGACTTTTTAATGAATATAGACTAAATTCTGACCTCAGAACATAACAATTTGTGAACAGTGTGAACTAAAATTTCAGAGATTTAATATATTTAATGTTATATAATTGTTGCATTAAAATTGCTTACTATAGCAAAAATATTTAGCTCATGTTTCATGGCATTTAAAAGAGACCTGTATTAGATATACAAAACATTAAAAAATGAGGAATCATAGTATATTACTAAAGAAAAATATGATTAACAAGAAACTAAGAACAAGAAAAAAAGAAACTTGAAGAAAAAGAATTTGTTTAATAAAATGGTAGTACTTTTTAATGACCTCTTACTTTGATTTTATGTAAACCAAATTCTTCAATGAATCATAAAACATCAATGGGACTGAAAAGAGTCTCAGCCATTAAGAGTGCCGACTGCATTTTCAAATGAGCTGAGTTAGGTTCCAAGTAAAACATAGTGGATCACCATTGTCTCTAAATACAGTTTTAGGGGATTTCACTTTTTCTCTGGCTTCTCTGGGCACGTGCATATTAATTAACTGCATGGATGTATTTTTTAAAGTATATCTAAGTGAACACTTTTTTCAATGGCTCATTTCACATATAAGAGCAGAAATTCATCCAACAATGTAGCAGATAAATGGAAACCAAGAGAGGGTTGTATAGATATATTTATATCAGATATAAAAGTTTTAAATATCAGATCATAGAAAAATATAAAAGCAGATAATCTATAATGAAAACTACATGATGCTAAAATGATTTATTCATAAAAATATCTTTATTATAATTACATATTCTGTGAATATCATAGCAACTAAATATAAAAGGAAAGATTAATATACTTGAAAGGAAATATATAATTCCATAATGTAATAAAATAAATAAACTTTATTATCCTTTCACAACTAAAAGAATTAACTTTGAATAACAGCCATATTTTCACAGAATATATAAAAGTGGCCTGCAGTTATAGGAAAGGTTGTGCAACATTTCTAATTATTAATGTTATGTAAATTAAAACCACGGTGTGATATCACTTCATACTGATAGCACGGTTAGTGAAGGGAAGGTCGATAATTAAAGAAATGCAGAAAATTCAAGTTTTTGTGAAGAGATGGAGATACCAGAAGGTGTTTGTTTGCAGTCTGTGGCATGCAAAGCAGATCATTTTCTATAGTAAAGAGCATGGAGCTTCCTCAAAAAGTAAAAACAGAACTACCCCATAATTTAGTAATCTTACTTTTTGTGTACCTATTTTTAAAAGTTGAAATAAACATGTTAAAAAGATGTGTGTACCCCTGTGTATACTGCTACATGCAGTAGATAAAATGTAGAAATGGGGTCTTTGGCCCAAAGGCCCATCAGTAGATGGGTAAGGAAAATGTATCAATTCACTGTGTAGCACTGTGATACTATAATGGTGATTAACTTTAAGTACATCACAGAAAACAATAAAAAAACATTTACAGGCCCTTTTGTCTGGGCGGCTTCCCTGGGCTGCCTGGAATCCCTGATCCGGAGCCCTGAACTTCCATCTGGATTGGTGAGTGATTGCAGACCCTGGAGCAACCTGCCCTGGAAGAGAGCACAGACCACCTCCCCCCAGCTCCCTCTGCAGGCTTGTCTTTGCTTCTCAAGTCCCTGCCTCTCCCAAGCCTTCCCTAGTGTTTTTAGGTGTCCTGCTCCTGTACTAAGGCCATCTACCCAAAGGGGTCAGACTCTGGCCTCCAGGCAGGTCTGAGGATTCCTGCAAGGGAGTGTGGGCTTCTTTAGATTGTGACACAAGGAATAGGCCCTCCTCTGGCACTGTTTCAGTCACAGCAAAGATTGGTCTAGGACACCAAGCGCCTCAAGGCTCCTTTTGAAGGAAGAGATGGGCAGGCGCTAATGCAGGAGCTCCTCCAACAACATGAAAGGCAACATGCCATCACCACAATCCAGACATCCCGAAACAACAAGAATTGAACACCCTACCCCAGAAGATATAGAAGAAACCGACCTTAAACAGTATTTTATGAAAATAATAGAGGACCTTAAACAGGAGGTAAAAAACTGCCATAAAGAAATGGAGATGACAAACAAAAAGGTAGATGAAATAAATAAATCTCTCAAAGATACCCAAGAAAAACAAGAAAAACAAGAAAAAGCAATCAAACAGGTAAGGAAAACAGTACAAGACCTGATAAATGAAATGGAGGTAATGAAGAAAACACAAGCTGAGGGAAGACTGGAAATGGAAACTCTGAGTAAACGAACAGAAACTTCAGAGACAAGTATTTCCAACCGAATACAAGAGATGGAAGAAAGAATCTCAGACTCTGAAGATACTATAGAGGAAATAAATTCACAGATTAAAGAACTAAACAAATCTAACAAATTCTTAACACAAAACATTCAGGAAACCTGGGACACCATGAAAAGACCAAACCTGATAATAATTGGGGTAGAAGAAGGAGAAGAATTACAACTCAAAGGCCCAGAAAACATATTCAACAAAATTATAGAAGAAAACTTCCCCAACCTAAAGAAGGATGTTCCTATGAAGGTACAAGAAGCCTACAGAACACCAAATAGACTGGATCAAAAGAAAGCATCCCCACGCCATATAATAATCAAAACACAAAACATACAGAATAAAGAACAGATATTAAGAGCTGCAAAGGAAAAAGGTCAAGTAACATACAAAGGGAAACCTATCAGAATTACACCTGATTTCTCAATGGAAACCATAAAAGCCAGAAGGTCTTGGATAGATGTGCTACAGACACTAAGGGAAAATGGATGCAAGCCTAGACTACTATACCCAGCAAAGTTTGCATTCACCATTGATGGAGAAAACAAGATATTCCAGGACAAAAACAGATTTAAACAATACGTAGCCACAATTCCAGCCTTGCAGAAAGTAATAGAAGGAAAAGCACAAACCAAGGAGTCCAACAACGCCCACAATAACTCAGGTATCTAGTGACCCTTCACCAGCACAACTAGAAGAAGGGAAACACACAAAATCTACTACAAAAAAAAAAAATAACCGGAGTTAACAACCACTGGTCATTAATATCACTTAATATAAATGGAATCAATTCACCTATAAAAAGGCACAGGCTAAGAGATTGGATACGAAAACAGGATCCAACATTCTGCTGTTTACAAGAAACACACCTCAACCACAAAGACAGACACCTACTCAGAGTAAATTGTTGGGAAAAGGTTTATCAAGAAAATGGACCTAAAAAACAAGCTGGTGTGGCCATACTAACTTCCAACAAAGTTGACTTCAAACTAAAATCAATCAGAAGAGATGGAAAGGGACACTTTATACTCATAACAGGAAAAATCCTTCAGAATGAAGTCTCAATCCTGAATATCTATGCCCCTAATATAAAAGCTCCCACTTATGTAAAAGAAACACTTCTAGAACTCAAGGCAGCCATCAAACCACACACATTAATAGTTGGAGACTTCAACACTCCTCTCTCACCAATGGACAGGTCAATCAGACAGAAACCTAACAGAGAATTGAAAGACTTAATGGAGGTAATGAACCAAATGGACGTAACAGACATCTATAGAACATTCCACCCAAATAGGAAAGAATATACCTTCTTCTCTGCGGCTCATGGAACCTCTTCGAAAATTGACCATACACTTGGTAACAAAGCAAACTTCCACAGTTACAAAAAAATATTAGTAACCACTGGTGTCTTATCGGATCACCATGGATTAAAATTAGAAATCAACAACAATGCCACCCCCAGAAAGCCCACAAACTCATGGAAACTGAACAGTCAACTACTGAACCACACCTGGGTCAAGGAAGAAATAAAGAAATTAAAGTCTTTCTTGAATATAATGAAAACAAAGACACAACATACTCAAACCTATGGGACACAATGAAAGCAGTGCTAAGAGGAAAGTTCATAGCACTAAGTGCCCACTTAAAGAAAACGGAGAAAGCACTCATTGGTGACTTAACAGCACACCTGAAAGCTCTGGAAAAAAAAAAGAAGCAGACTCACCTAGGAGAAGTAGAAGACTGGAAATAATCAAGCTGAGGGCAGAAATCAACAAAATAGAAACACAGAAAACAATCCAAAGAATCAATGAAACAAAAAGCTGGTTCTTGGAGAAAATCAACAAGATTGACAAACCCTTAGCCAAACTAATTAAATGGCAGAGAGAGAACACGCAAATTAATAAGATTAGAAATGAAAAGGGGGACATAACCACAGACACAGAGGAAATTCAGAGAACCATTAGATCTTACTACAAAAGCCTGTATGCCACAAAATTGGAAAATGTAAAAGAAATGGACAGTTTTCTAGATAAATACCATATACCAAAGTTAAACCAGGACCAGGTAAATGCTCTAAATAGGCCTGTTAGTGGCGAAGAATTAGAAACTGTTATCAGAAACCTCCCTACCAAAAAGAGCACAGGACCAGATGGTTTCAATGTGGAATTCTACCAGAACGTGCAAGAAGACCTAATACCTATACTCCTTAAGGTATTTCATAATATAGAAACAGAACAGTCATTGCCAAATTCTTTTTATGAAGCTACAATTACCCTGATACCTAAACCACACAAAGACCCAACTAAGAAAGAGAATTACAGGCCAATCTCACTCATGAACATCGATGCAAAAATTCTGAATAAAATACTGGCAAACAGAATCCAAGAACACATTAGAAAAATTATCCACTATGATCAAGTAGGCTTCATCCCAGAGATGCAGGGCTGGTTCAACATATGAAAATCTATCAATGCAATCCATCATATAAATAAACTGAAGGAAAAAAACCATATGGTCATCTCATTAGATGCAGAAAAAGCATTTGACAAAATTCAGCACCCTTTTATGATAAAGGTCTTGGAGAGATTAGGGATACAAGGGTCATTCCTAAATATAATAAAAGCTATTTACAGCAAGCTGACAGCTAACATCAAATTAAACAGAGAGAAACTCAAGGCTATCCCACTAAATTCAGGAACACGACAAGGCTGTCCACTCTCTCCTTATCTCTTCAATATAGTGCTTGAAGTTTTAGCGATAGCAATAAGAAAACATAAGGGAATCAAGGGGATTCGATTTGGAAAGGAAGAAGTTAAACTTTTGTTATTTGCAGATGATATGATATTGTACATAAGCGACCCCCAAAACTCCACCAAAGAACTCCTACAGCTGATAAACTCCTTCAGTAACATGGCAGGCTACAAGATCAACTCCAAAAAATCAGTTGCACTCCTATACACTAAGGATAAGGAAGCAGAGAGGGAAATCAGAGAAGTATCACCTTTCACAATAGCCACAAATAGCATAAGATATCTGGGAGTAACTCTAACCAAGGGAGTGAAGGATTTATTTGAGAAGAACTTTAAGTCTTTGAAGAAAGAAATTGAAGAGGATACCAGAAAATGGAAGGATCTCCCCTGCTCGTGGATTGGGAGGATCAACATAGTAAAAATGGCAATTCTACCAAAAGTAATCTATAGATTCAATGCAATCCCAATCAAGGTCCCATCAAAATTCTTCACAGATATTGAGAGGACAATAATCAACTTTATATGGAAAAACAAGAAACCCAGGATAGCCAAAAAAATCTTATACAATAAAGGTACTTCTGGAGGCATTACCATCCCTGACTTCAAACTCTTTTACAGAGCTAGAGTATTGAAAACAGCTTGGTATTGGCATAAAAACAGAGAAGTTGACCAATGGAATCGAATAGAAGACCCAGATCTTAAACCACAAACCTATGAACACCTGATTTTTGATAAAGGAGCCAAAAGTACACAATGGAAGAAAGAGGGCATCTTCAACAAATGGTGCTGGCATAACTGGATATCAACCTGTAGAAGAATGAAAGTAGATCCATATCTATCACCATGCACAAAACTCAAGTCCAAATGGATTAAAGACGTCAATATCAATCTGAACACATTGAGCTTGATAGAGGAGAAAGTGGGAAGTACTCTACAACAAATGGGCACAGGGAACAGTTTCCCACGCATAACCCCAGCTGCACAGACATTAAGGGCAACATTGAATAAATTGGACCTCCTGAAGCTGAGCAGCTTCTGTAAAGCAAAGGACATTGTCACTAATACACAAAGGCAGCCTACTGACTGGGAAAAGATATTCACCAACCCTGCAACTGACAAAGGTCTGATCTCTAAAATGTATAAGGAACTCAAGAGACTAGACTTTAAAATGCTAATGAACCCAATTAAAAAATGGGGCGCTGAACTGAACAGAGAATTCTCAACAGAAGAAGTTCAAATGGCCAAAGACACTTAAGGTCATGCTCAACCTCCCTAGCTATCAGGGAAATGCAAATCAAAACAACTTTGAGATATCATCTTACACCTGTCAGATTGGCTAAAATCCAAAACACCAATAATAACCTTTGCTGGAGAGGTTGTGGGGTAAGGGGTACACTCATCCATTGCTGGTGGGAATGCACACTTGTGCAACCACTTTGGAAAGCAGTGTGGAGGTTTCTCAGGAAATTCGGGATCAACCTACCCCAGGACCCAGCAATTCCACTCTTGGGAATCTACCCAAGAGATGCCCAATCATACTACAAAAGCATTTGCTCATCTATTTTCATAGCAGCATTATTTGTAATAGCCAGATCCTGGAAACAACCTAGATGACCTTCAGTGGAAGAATGGATGAAGAAACTGTGGAATATATACATGCTAGAATACTACTCAGCAGTCAAAAACAATGACATCTTGAATTTTGCATGCAAATGGATGGAAATAGAAAACACTATTCTGAGTGAGGTAACCCAGACCCAAAAAGATGAACATGGGATGTACTCACTCATAATCGGTTTCTAGCCATAATTAAAGGACATCAAGCCTATAATTTGGGATCCTTGAGAAGATAATAAGAAGGTGAACCCCCCAAAAAGTTACAGTAATCCTCCTGGATATTGGAAATAGACACAATCGCCAGGCAAAAATTGGGAACTTGAGGTTTGGGCAAGACGCGGCCAAGGGAAGATGGGGAGAGAAAAGTGTGAAGGGGAGAATGGGGGGAGCTCATAGGAATGGGATGCTTGGGATACAGGAAGGGTGGATATGGGAGCAGGGAAGCATATATCTTAATTTAGGGAGCCACCTGAGGGTTGTCAAGAGACTTGACCCTAGAGGGGTTCCCAGGTTTCCTGGGAGACGCCCCCAGTTAGATCCTTGGGCAGCTGAGGAGAGGGAGCCTGAAAAGGCCAGTTCCTATAGCCATACTGATGAATTTCTTGCATATCACCATAGAACCTCCACCTGGCGATAGATGAAGAAAATGACAGAGCCCCACATTGGAGCACCGGACTGAGCTCCCATGGTCCTGATGAGGAGTAGAAGGAGAGAGAACATGAGAAAGAAAGTCAGGACCGTGAGGGGTGCGTTCACCCATGGAGACAGTGGGACCAATCTAACGGGAGATCACCAACTCCAGTTGGATTGGGACTGATGGAACATGAGACCAAACCAGACTCTGAATGTGGCCGATGGTGGAGGCTGATGGAGAAGCCAAGGACAAAGGCACTGATCTTTGGCTATTCTGCATGGACAGGCTCTGTGGGAGCCTTCTCAGCTTGGTTGATCACCTTCCTGGACCAGGGGGGAGTTGGGAGGACCTTGGTCTTAACATAGAGTAGGGAACCCGATGGCTCCTTGGCCTGAAAAGGGAGGGAGGGGGGGTAGGGGGGGAGGGGAGGGGAGGGAAGGGGGGGGGAAGAGGGGAGGAGATGGAAATTTAAAAAAAAAACAATAAAGGGTCATTGTGCAGGTAAAAAAAAAACATTTACAGAAGAACATGTATTATGTGATTTTATTTGTTAGAGTTATCTGAAATAGTTAAACAATGTAAGTAAACTGAAAACTTTGATGTTTGCCGAGGTCTGGGAATTCGATAGTGTCACCATTATACTGTATAGAATATTTGGCATTCTAGATGATAATAAACTCTAGATGAACAATTTTGGGCTTAAAGTTATCAGTACTCTGATGTATGCTTAAAATTTTAACAAATGGAGCTTATGCTGTGTTCCTCTACCAAAGAAAGAACAATGAATATGATAAACTTTTGCTCTTGTCTGCTTGTTCTGACTTTATGTCTTTTTCACAGTTCAGTTTTCAACATATATTTCAAATGGGTTTATAATACAAGCATCAAACATGGGAATAAATTACTAAAGGGCATTTCTTCTTTCATCGGGAATAGTACTAAAATTCAAAATATATTGAGCACAGTGATTAGAAGTCTTTTCAGACTGAAATCAGCAAACTTAATTTTTCATATTGATACTGTCATTGCAAAAAGAAGCACCAATGAAATGACATAATAAAAGAATAAATTCTCTTTTGCTGAACCATAAGGAACAGGCAACAAAAGTAGTAAGATATTGCACATTAGCTACAGCATAGAAAGTTAGGTATTAATTGCATGTATCATTTTCTTGCCTAGGAATCATATTTAATTTCATATACAGTTTAATGTACCATATCATCAGTTTGAAGTGATGTATGAAATGACATCAAAAGATGTGTATCAGGAAAATATAGTTTTGGGAAAAGAACAAATAATCTAATTTCACATATTTTATAAGGAAAACCACCAATTTGTGTATATTTTAAACAGATTTCCTCCCCTTACATGACTGCTATCATTTCTGCTTTCCTTTTCTTATGAGGATTCCTTTAAAAACATATTTTATCTGCTTGAGATACAGGATGCCAGTCGAAGAGAGAGAGAGGAAAGTTTATATAAGGAAGGGGGTCAAGATCATGATGGGGAGTAGACATACAGCTGAGGAATCTGCCTGGGACCAAATTAGGCCCTCGGCATGTAAGCAATAGTTTTGTAGCCTGGTCTGGTTGTTGGACCCCTGGCAGTGGGAGAAGGCTCTTTCCCTGGCGCATGAGCTGGCTTTTTGAGGCCCATTACATATGGTGGGATGCCTTACCCAGCCTTGGGGAGAGGAGTGAGGAGGGACTTGGCCCTGCCTCAACAGAATGTGCCAGGCCTTGTTGACTCCCCATGGGAAGCCTCAACCTTTCTGAGGAGTTGATGGGGGTGACCTGGGGAGGGGGCCAGTGGGAGGAGGAGATGGAGAGAATGGAGGGGGAAATTATGGTTGGTATGTAAAGTGAATAAAAATAATCAAATTAAAACACATATTTACTCTGAATTTGGTAATAAATGGATAGTTTTCCAGGAATAAAGAGGCTCAAAAGTTCAAACATAACAACAAACTTGATTTTGAAATAAAACATCCCTGTGTCTGGCATTTACTGGGGTTGTTTTCAGTCCTTCTAGTTAAAATTTACAAAAGATTAAAACCAAAGCAAAAATGTAAAGTTATGTCTGCTAGAAATGTCCTAGAAATTATAAAGACAGATAACATGATTTTTCTATGAAATAATCTCCTGTTGTAAGCTAAAAGCTACATATTCAGCACAACTTAGTTTGTAGTTTATCGTACATGGAACATGCTTAGAAAATTGCTTGCATTAGTAACACAATGGATATCATTTCATGCTAAATATCTCCCTATAGCCCAGGATATGTGTGTGTATATGTATGTGTGTGTGGTGTGTGTGTGTGGTGTGTGTGTGTGTGTGTGTTAGTCACAATGACAATACTCTTTTTTTCCTCATTTTTTTTATTAAAAATTTCCATCTCCTCCCCTCCTTCTCCCCCTTCCCTCCCCTCCCCTCCACCCATACCCCCACTCCCTCCCTCTCCAGGCCAAAGACCCATCAGGGTTGCCTACACTATGTTAAGTCCAAGGTCCTCCCAACTGCCCCAGGTCCAGGAAGGTGAGCAACCAAACTGGCAAGGCTCACACAGAGCCCGTCCATGCCATAGAGTCCAAGCCCATCGCCATTGTCCTTGGATTCTCAGTCATCCTCCACCATCAGCCACATTCAGAGAGTCCGGTTTGGTCGCATGTTCCATTAGTCCCATTCCAACTGGACTTGGTGATCACCCGTTAGTTCTGTCCCACCGTCTCAGTGTCTTAGTGGGTGAATGCACCCCTCACGTTTCTGACTTTCTTTCTCATGTTCTCCCACCTTCTGCTCCTCATCAGGACTTTGGGAGCTTAGTCCGGTGCTCCAATGTGGGGCTCTGTCTCTATCTCCATCCATTGCCAGGTGAAGGTTCTATGGTGATATGCAAGATTTTCATGAGTATGGCTATAGGATCTGGCCTTTTCCAGCTCCCTCTCCTCAGCTGCCTGAGGAACTAGCTGGGGGCATCTCCCTGGATACCTGAGAACCCCTCTTCAACCTACCCCAGGACCCAGCAATTCCACTCTTGGGAATTTACCCAAGAGATGCCCAATCATACTACAAAAGCATTTGTTCAACTATGTTCATAGCAGCATTATTTGTAATAGCCAGAACCTGGAAACAACCTAGATGCCCATCAGTGGAAGAATGGATGAAGAAACTGTGGAATATATACATATTAGAATACTATTCAGCGATAAAAAACAATGACATCTTTAATTTTGCATGCAAATGGATGGAAATAGAAAACACTATTCTAAGTGAGGTGACCCAGTCCCAAAAAGATGAACATGGGATGTACTCACTATAATCGGTTTCTAGCCATAAATAAAGGACATCGAGTTTATAATTCGTGATCCTTGAGAAGATAATAAGAAGATGAACCCAAAGAAAAACATACAGTTATCCTCTTGGATATTGGAAGTAGACAAGATTGCCGGGGAAAAAATTGGGAACTTGGGGGTGGGGTGGGATGGGGGCAAGGGGAGATGGGGAGAGAAAAGCGTGAAGGGGTGATGGGGAGATCTTGGGGGAATGGGATGCTTGGGATATAGGAAGGGTGGATATGGGAGCAGGGACAATACTCTCAATGCTCTCTAAATGAAGGTAAAAGATTCAGAAGTTTAAGGTCATCCTCCATTTCATAAATAATTCAAATGCAGAATGAGATACATAAGAGCTGTTGGAAGGAAGAAAGACTATCATTATTTAACTGTTCAGATACTATATACTATAGAAAAAAAACTGCAAAAAATCCCTATATATAGAAAATTTACTCCATGCTCATGAGCTGAGTTTTGTACTTAGTGGTCTAGTTTGAAGAGTAATTAGTTTTAACTATACATCATGGACATATACTCTCTGACATTAAGCAAATGTATGTATAAGTGCATGAGCATTTGCAAATTACATATGTTTATTATATCTTCTTTGTTTCCTATAAAATTTTTGAGCCAAAGAGGATGATGTCTTTTTCCACAAAATTGCTTTTGGAAAATCAGGCAGGTTATCACTGCTCTCTTGACATTTTAAGACCACTTCTTCGCCTTATAGATACAAAACATTTGCAAGAGAACATGTGCTTACCACTTGCAAGCTGATAATTAGATCAATGCAGGTGGATTTTCTAGACGACTCCCTGCAAGCACAAGCATCATTGTTATGTCATGGGTTTATAATATTTGGGAACAAAGTCTGTGATGAGTCTCATCCGTACTGACTTACACCCACCCCCCTACCTCTGCTTCACCATTGTTCTAGAGTTACTGAAGGCAGGGAAATGAATTATATCTGATGATAAGTGATTCCTTTTCATAATAGGGTATTATCAGCACAGCTGCACAACTTTAATGCTCTGAGTCCACACACAGATGGTCAGGCTGGAGGAAAGAGTGTTCAGATTCCTTGTTTTGTGCTTTCCTGGCGTCTCTACTAGGTTGGCTAGAATGCACTAACAGCTGCAATTCTGCCAGCACCTAGCTAAAATTCACTCATATTTCCAAAGGCTGATAGTTGCAACATGGGGTTGATTTTTATATTTAGGGTAGTTCCAGAATCCAGCAAAAAGGTAACACAGAACTCTTTATATATCCCCCATGCTAAACTGACATATCTTTCTACTATGCTTTTTTCTATTATTTTTACATTGTTGGTGCAAGTCACCATAATGAATTTACCCTGTGTTAATTCAAGTGAGAAAGTCAAAGATTCACTTAGACTTTCCAATTGTATTACAGATCTGCAATTCAAAACCCTTATTTTGAATGTTTGGAGTCAGAAAACAAGGCCTCATGCTGTCATCCAGCTTTGCAAAGGAAAGATCAGAGATTCGCAGAACAGTTCAGAAAAAATTCCCAAGAACTCAGGGATTGTTTTATCCGTTTCAAGAAATGACTCTTGTATGGGATAGAAACATGTAGAACTTGCCATTCAGGAGTGGATAATGACAAATAAAGACTTCATTTTGCTGTTTCTTCATCCTAACATTCTGTAGGTTACATGATGCACATATCTCAAAACCCTTGAGGATTCTGACTGAGGACAGAAGTAATTTTGGATTTGTTTACTTGTTACAAGATAAAGATAAGAATCTTTTCATGGACTTAGTGAGTATGGGGCAACAGCAGAATATTTTTGTTTTAAATTTCCCCAATTTCTGTTTGGTCTTTGATTCTATTACTTCAATTTTGGTTTGGTTCTTAACCTGTGACAGAGAAAGCAGTAGCCTTTTTATGTAAAGTTACTGATTTAGATCAAAATTATTAGCAGGTTTACAAACTAATGAGTAAATGCATTGCTTTTGATACTTTATGAAAATATTTTCTTCATGCAATCTGAATAGCATATAGTTTCAGTTGTAGGGATTGTAGAATGGAACTTGAAATTCAAGAATGGTTTATTTAAACATATTTTTGAGCAGTTTTTTTTATTCAGAGTACTCTAAATGGTGTTAAAACAGAAAAGATATAAGCCTTCTCAATTCCTTAAGTAAAAATGAAAATATAATAAAAAGAATCTTGGATAATTTTAAATGAAAATATTTGAAGGCTCATGAACACCAATAGAATTTATCCAAACATGAAACATTTGTTGGAAAGAAGCTAATGTGGACTACACAACAAACATCTTGAAATTTAGATATGAGCTTTATAAAAAATTTACATCAATCTTATAAATTTATATATGGCAAAGAAGCAAATTATACATGTCATCCAAACCTTCAGATCTTGGTTGTCCATAAATGTAAACATCTAGTCCAGCATCAAATGACATTTAAGAAATGGCATGGTATTGAGAAAGGATTTAAGATTTTTCAAAATTATGGAAGAAACTGAGAAACTGGCATGTTTTGTAGGAAAGGCAAAAAAGATGGAAATAGAGCATATAGCCAAGTAGAAAATATCACTCAGCATTTTTGGTGTCATTACTTAGTTTTAAAATTAGGAAAAAACAATTTATAAATGGAAGAGATAAATGTGTAAAAATTATTTTAGTAGTTAATGAAAAAATACTATGTGAGTCACCCAAATTTAAGTTGCTCTTTTGGTAGGACAAATAGCATTCCTTTCAAGTTAGTTTATTTTTTACTATTAGGGATTTAGGGTATTTTTAAGTATTTTAAAGATAATTTTAGAAATGTATGTTTATATATGTGCCTGCTGAGTTTGTGTGTTCCAGATTTGTGAAGGTACTATATCCATTGAGACCAAAGAGCCTCCGATCCCCATGCAGCTAAAGTTACAGGTGGTTGTGAGTTACTTAATATGGTTACTCAGAATAAGACTCATGTCTTCTGGAATAGCAACAGGTTCTCCTAACCACTTAACCATCTCCCCAGTTTCAGGATTTAGGGTTTAAAAGACTAATTAAGTTGAGTTTGATTTGTGTGTATTAGTAGTGCATAACATTTTGATCTTTAGTTTTTATCAAGTATTTTGAGATCTACAATTATTCCATTTTCTCTCCACTCTGGAAACTTCTTTCTCACATTAAATTGTACACTTGAATGCATTTAATTACTTTTAATGAAATGTGTTCATCTAAAATTACATAGTATGGTAGTTTGAATGAGAAATGTCCCACATAAGTTCAAATATTTCATTACTTGTTCCCTAGTTGTAGTAGTATTTGCAGAGACTATGTAAGCCTATGTAATTTTTTATGAGTGTATTTATTTATTTATTTATTTCTCATTTTTTTAAAGATTTCCATCTCCTCCCCCTTCCCTCCCCTCCCTTCCACCCATACCCCCACTCCACCCCTCTCCAAGACAAAGAGCCATCAAGGTTCCCTTCACTATGCTAAGTCCAAGGTCCTCCCAGCTCCCCCTAAGTCCAGGAAGGTGAGCAACCAAACTGACAAGGCTCACAGTGAGCCCGTCCATGCTGTAGAGTTCATGTTCATTGCCATTGTCCTTGGTTTCTCAGTCCTCCTCCACCGTCAGCCACATTCAGAGAGTCCGGTTTGGTCCCCTGTTCCATCAGTCCCATTCCAACTGGACTTGGTGGTCTTCCGTTAGATCTGTCCCACCATCTCAATGGGTAAACACACTCCTCACGGTCCTGACTTCCTTGCTCATGATCTCCCTCCTTTTGCTCCTCAACGGGACCTTGGGATCTCAGTCCGGTGCTCCTATGTGGGGCTCTGTCATTTTCTCCATCCAACGCCAGGTGAAGGTTCTTTGGTGATATGCAAGATATTCATGAGTATGGCAATAGGATCTGTACACTTCTGGCACCATCTCCTCAGCTGCCCAAAAACCTAGCTGGGGCCGTCTTCCTGGACACCTGGGAACCCCTCTAGAGTCAAGTCTCTGCCAACCCTAGAATGGCTCCCTTAATTAAGATATATAATTCCTTGTTCCCATATCCACTTTTCCTATATCCCAACCATCCTATTCCCCTAAGCTCTTCCCATCCTCCACTTCACACTTTTCTCTCCCCATCTCCCCCCTCCCCCCACCTCACCCCACCCCCATGTTCCCATTTTTTGTCCAGCAATCTTGTCTACTTCCAGTATCCAGGAGGATAACTATATGTTTTTCTTTGGGTTCACCTTCTTATATAGCTTCTCTAGGATTTTTTTACGAATTATAGGCTCGATGTCCTTTATTTATGGCTAGAAACCGATTATGAGTGAGTACATCCCATGTTCATCTTTTTGGGCCTGGGTTACCTCACTCAGGATGGTATTTTCTAGTTCCATCCATTTGCATGCAAAATTCAAGATGTCATTGTTTTTTATCGCTGAGTAGTACTCTAATATGTATATATTCCACACTTTCTTCATCCATTCTTCCACTGAAGGGCATCTAGGTTGTTTCTAGGTTCTGGCTATTACTAATAATGCTGCTATAAACATAGTTGAACAAATGCTTTTGTAATATGATTGGGCATCTCTAGGGTAAATTCCCAAGAGTGGGATTGCTGGGTCCTGGGGTAGGTTGATCCCAAATTTCCTGAGAAACCTCCACACTGCTTTCCAAAGCGGTTGCACAAGTTTGTATACCTACCAGCAATGGATGAGTGTACCCCTTACTCCACATCCTCTCCAGCAACGGCTATCATTGGTGTTTTTGATTTTAGCCATTCTGAAAGGTGTAAGATGGTATCTCAACGTTGTTTTGATTTGCATTTCCCTGATGGCTAAGGAGGTTGAGCATGCCCTTAAGTGTCTTTTGGAAATTCGAACTTAGTCTGTTGAGAATTCTCTGTTCAGTTCAGTGCCCCATTTTTTAATTGGGTTCATTAGCATTTTAGTCTAGTCTCTTGAGTTCCTTATATATTTTGGAGATCAGACCTTTGTCTGTTGCAGGGTTGGTGAAGATCGTTTCCCAGTCAGTAGGCTGCCTTTTTGTCTTAGTGACAGTGTCCTTTGCTTTACAGAAGCTGCTCAGCTTCAGGAGGTCCCATTTATTCAATGTTGCCCTTAATGTCTGTGCTGCTGGGGCTATACATAGGAAGCGGTCTCCTGTGCCCATTTGTTGTAGAGTACTTCCCGCTTCCTCCTCTAACAGGTTCAGTGTGTTCAGATTGATATTGAGGTCTTTAATCCATTTGGACTTGAGTTTTGTGCATGGTGATAGACACGGATATACTTTCATTCTTCTACAGGTTGACATCCAGTTATGCCAGCACCATTTGTTGAAGATACTTTCTTTCTTCCATTGTGTGCTTTTAGTTCCTTTATCAAAAATCAGGTGTTCATAGGTTTGTGGGTTAAGATCTGGGTCTTCTATTCGATTCCATTGGTCGACTTCTCTATTTTTATGCCAATACCAAGCTGTTTTTAATACTGTAGCTCTGTAATAGAGTTTGAAGTCAGGGATGATAATGCCTCCAGAAGTTCCTTTATTGTATAAGATTGTTTTGGCTATCCTGGGTTTCTTGTTCTTCCATATAAAGTTGATTATTTTCCTCTCAAGATCTGTGAAGAATTTTGATGGGATCTTTAAGGGGATTGCATTAAATCTATAGATTACCTTTGGTAGAATTGCCATTTTTACTATGTTGATCCTCCCAATCCAAGAGTAAGGGAGATCCTTCAATTTTCTGGTATCCTCTTCAATTTCTTTCTTCAAAGACTTAAAGTTCTTGTCAAATAGGTCTTTCACTTCCTTGGTTAGAGTTACCCCAAGATATTTTATGCTATTTGTGGCTATCGTGAAAGGTGAAGCTTCTCTGATTTCTCTCTCTGCTTCCTTATCCTTTGTATATAGGAGGGCGACTGATTTTTTGGAGTTGATCTTGTAACCTGCCACAATACTAAAGGAGTTTATCAGCTGTAGGAGTTCTTTGGTGGAGGGGGTCGCTTATGTACACTATTATATCATCTGCAAATAATGAAAGTTTAACTTCTTCCATTCCAATTCGAATCCCCTTGATCCCCTTGTTTTGTCTTATTGCTATTGCTAGAGCTTCAAGCACTATATTGAAGAGATAGGGAGATTGTGGACAGCCTTGTCACGTTCCTGAATTTAGTGGGATGGCCTTGAGTTTCTCTCCATTTAATTTGATGTTAACTGTCAGCTTGCTGTAATAGCCTTTATTATATTTAGGAATGACCCCTGTATCCCTAACCTCTCCAAGACCCTTATCATAAAGGGGTGCTGAATTTTGTCAAATGCTTTTTCAGCATCTAATGAGATGACCATATGGTTTTTATCCTTCAGTTTATTTATATGATGGATTACATTGATAGATTTTCGTATGTTGAACCAGCCCTGCATCTCTGGGATGAAGCCTACTTGATCATAGTGGATAATTTTTCTGATGTGTTCTTGGATTCTGTTTGCCAGTATTTTATTCAGAATTTTTGCATCGATGTTCATGAGTGAGATTGGCCTGTAATTCTCTTTCTTAGTTGGGTCTTTGTGTGGTTTAGGTATCAGGGTAATTGTAGCTTCATAAAAGGAATTTGGCAATGACTGTTCTGTTTCTATAGTATGAAATACCTTAAGGAGTATAGGTATTAGGTCTTCTTGCAAGTTCTGGTAGAATTCTGCATTTAATCCATCAGGTCCTGGGCTCTTTTTGGTAGGGAGGTTTCTGATAACAGTTTCCAATTCTTCGCGACTAACAGGCCTATTTAGAGCATTTATCTGGTCCTGGTTTAACGTTGGTATATGGTACTTATCTAAAAAAGTGTCCATTTCTTTCACATTTTCCAATTTAGTGGCATACAGGCTTTTGTAGTAAGATCTAATGATTCTCTGAATTTCCTCTGTGTCTGTGGTTATGTCCCCTTTTTCATTTCTGATCTTATTAATTTGTGTGTTCTCTCTCTGCCGTTTGATTAGTTTGGCTAGGGGCTTGTCAATCTTGTTGATTTTCTCCAAGAACCAGCTTTTTGTTTCATTGATTCTTTGGATTGTTTTCTGTGTTTCTATTTTGTTGATTTCTGCCCTCAGTTTGATAATTTCCAGTCTTCTACTCCTCGTAGGTGAGTCTGCTTCTTTCTTTTCTAAAGCTTTCAGGTGTGCTGTTAAGTCTCCAATGTGTGCTTTCTCCGTTTTTTTTTTTAAGTGGGCACTTAGTGCTATGAATTTTCCTTTTAGCACTGCTTTCATAGTGTCCCATAAGTTTGAGTATGTTGTGTCTTTATTTTCATTAAATTCAAGGAAGACTTTAATTTCTTTCTTATTTCTTCCTTGACCCAGGTGTGGTTCAGTAGTTGACTGTTCAGTTTCCATGAGTTTGTAGGCTTTCTGGGGGTAGCATTGTTGTTGAATTCTAATTTTAATCCATGGTGATCCGATAAGATGCAGGAGGTTACTAATATGTTTTTGTAACTGTGGAAGTTTGCTTTGTTACTGAGTATGTGGTCAATTTTCGAAAAGGTTCCATGAGCCGCAGAGAAGAAGGTATATTCTTTCCTGTTTGGGTGGAATGTTCTATAGATGTCTGTTAAGTCCATTTGGTTCATTATCTCTATTAAGTCTCTTAATTCTCTGTTAGGTTTCTGTCGAATTGACCTGTCCATTGGTGAAAGAGGAGTGTTGAAGTCTCCCACTATCAGTGTGTTTGGTTTGATGGCTGTCTTGAGTTCTAGTAATGTTTCTTTTATATAAATGGGTGCTTTTGTATTAGGGGCATAGATATTCAGGATTGAGACTTCATTCTGATAGATTTTTCCTGTAATGAGTATAAAGTGTCCCTTTCCATCTCTTCTGATTGATTTTAGTTTGAAGTCAACTTTGTTAGAAATTAGTATGGCCACACTGGCTTGTTTCTTAGGTCCATTTGCTTGATAAACCTTTTCCCAACCCTTTACTCTGAGTAGATGTCTGTCTTTGTGGTTGAGGTGTGTTTCTTGTAAAGAGCAGAATGTTGGATCCTGTTTTCGTATCCAATCTCTTAGCTTGTGCCTTTTTATAGGTAAATTGAGTCCATTTATATTAAGTGATATTAATGACCAGTGGATGTTAACTCCGGTTGTCATTTTTTATTTGGTAGTAGAGATTGTGTGTTTCCTTTCTTTGAGATGTGCTGGTGAAGGGTCGCTAGATGTCTGAGTTATTTTGGGCAATGCTGGACTCCTTTGTTTGTGAATTTCCTTCTATTACTTTCTGTAAGGCTGGATTTGTGGCTATGTATTGATTAAATTTGTTTTTATCCTGGAATATTTTGTTTTCTCCATTTATAGTGAATGAAAGCTTGGCTGAGTATAGTAATCTGGGATTGCATCCATGGTCTCTTAGTTTCTGCAAAACATCTATCCAGGACCTTCTGGCTTTCATGGTTTCCATAGAGAAATCAGGTGTTAATCTGATAGGTTTACCTTTATATGTTACTTGACCTTTTTCCTTTGCAGCTCTTAATATTCTTTCTTTATTCTGTATGTTTTGTGTTTTGATTATAATATGGCGAGGGGATTTTTTTTTTTTTGATCCAGTCTATTTGGTGTTCTGTAAGCTTCTTGAACCTTAATAGGAATATCTTTCTTTAGGTTTGGGAAGTTTTCTTGTATAATTTTATTAAATATATTTTCTGGACCATTGAGCTGTATTTCTTCTCCTTCTTCTATGCCTATTATTCTTAGGTTTGGTCTTTTTATTGTGTCCCAGATTTCCTGAATGTTTTGTGATGTGAATTTGTTGGATTTGCTGTTTTCTTTGATCAGTGCGTTTATTTTCTCTATGGTATCTTCAGAATCTGATATTCTTTCTTCTATCTTTTGTATTCTGTTAGTTATGCTTGTTTCTGTAGTCTCTGTTCGTTTACATAGATTTTCCATATCCAGCTGGCCCTCGGGTTGTGTTTTCTTCCTTGCCTCCATTTCAGTTTTCAAGTCTTGCACTGTTTCCTTTATCTGTTTGATTGTTTTTTCTTGGTTTCCTAGGATATCATTTACGGATTTACTCAATTCTTCAAACTTTTTGTTATTCTTCTCATCCATTTCCTTAAGGGAGTTTTTCACCTCCTGTTTAAGGGACTCCATTACTGTCATAAAGTCAATTTTTCTACTTCTTCTTGATTAGTGTGTTCAAGTAGTCCTGTTATAAGTTCGCTGGGTTCTGGTGCTTTCATGTTGTTTTTCAAATTGTTGGAGGAATTCTTGCATTGGCGCCTGCCCATTTCTTCCTCTAAATAATCCCCTTTGGGTCTTCTTTTAGAAGTTCAATTCACCCCAATGAATTCAATTCACTCACCCCAATGAATGGTGGATCCTCTGGCAGACTCTCAGGTCTCCTTGCAGGCCAAGCAGCTCACTGACAAAGGGCCTACCTTGCTACAGGCAGGCTAATGAAGGAGGGGACCTCCCACCGGCCTGGGTGCAATCAATTCCAGGTCCCCAGCGCCCAAACAGGCTGAGCTGTGGGATTTTGTGGCCCCAAAGACAGGAGGATGAGGCGGGAGTGGGGGGGGCGGTGTGGGGGGTGGGGGGCCCTGGGTGCAAGCTGGGAAGGAACAGGAAGAGAGAGGCAGTATCCGGGAAGAATAACCCCTGCAGGAAGAGCAGGAAGTGTGCGGGTGCGGGGGGGGGGGGGGGTTGGAGAATGTCTGTGGCCCCTCTCAGGGCAGCTGCCGCAGTTCAGGCACTTACCAGCCTATGTAATGTTTAAGGAGTGAAACTTGGCTAGAAAAAATATGTCAGCAGTGGTGAGCTTTGAGGGATTACAGTCTCACTCCACTTCTTGATCTCCTTCTGTCTGCTTCCTGAGTATAATGAAAATGTGATCATCAAGGTTCCTATTCCTGCCAACAGGACATGCCTTTCCTGTCATGACAGAATGTCCCTTTGAAATCATAAGCTAAAATAAACCTTTTTTTCTTAAAGTTATTTTTAGTCATTGTGCTTATAGTAACAGAAATGTAACTAACATAAATAGTATGCATTTATAAGTGCTCTGTATGCTGTGGAATAATGCTCTTGTACACTGTAAAGATTTGTCACTCAAATTAGTTTAATAAAATGCTACTTAACTAGTATCCAGGCAGGAAGTATAGGATGATGGGAAGGATAGGGCAGAGTGAGGAGACACCAGTCAGATGTGGAGCAAACATGATGGGCATGTTGTACTGAGAAAAGGTACTGCTATGTTGCAGATTGTAAATAAGGAATATGGAATAACATAAAATGTAAGAGATAGGTAGTATTAAGTCTGATCTCTTGGCCAAGTATTTATAAATAATATTGTCTCTATGTGTTAATTTGGGAAGTGGATGTCAGGTATTTGGGAATAAGCCAATGGGAGAGAAATGCCCGACTACACATGTATATATTTTAATTTTTTTGCTTTAAATATGTTCTGAATTGTTAGTATCATTATTGAACATACTTATACACAATCATTAGTAGGTAATGAATACATTTTTCTATTTTCATTTTATAATAAGAATAGATTTTTCATTTTTCATATAATACATTCTGGTTATGGTTTTTACTACCCATTTCTTCCCAAATCCTCTCCCCTCCCCACTCACCCAAATCTACACTCTTTCTTGCTCTATCTCATTAGAAATCAAACAAGGATCTAGCAATGCAGAAAATATAATAAAAATAAGATAAAATAAAAACAAATAAGCCTAAATTGGACAAAAAATACCAAATGAAGAGAAAAACAAAGAGGAAAATGTAAAAAATACTTATAGACAGAGACACACATATTGTCAAATAGAGAAATACTAAAATCCCACAAAATCAAAGCAATATTATATACAAGAAAATGAGATGCATGATGAAAAAGGGAAAGAGAGAGAGGGGGATCATTATGAGAAAAAACCTGCAAAATACCACTAAGTTCATTTTCTGTTGACCATCTACTGCTGAGCATGGGACTTGGCCTTAAGAGTGGTTTATTTACCAAGTGAGACTCTGTTGGTATGCTGGCTAATTTTATGTCATCTTTATACAAACTAGAAAGGAGGGAAACAGCCATAAAACATTTTCTTAGTTATTGATTAATGGGGGAGGGCCCAGATATTGTGTGTGGCACCACTCCTTGACTAGTCATTTTAGTTTCTATAAGAAAGCAAGCAGATCAAGCTATGAGGAGCAAGTCAGTAAGCAGTACTATTCCATGACCTCTGCATCAACTCTTGCTTCCAGGTTCCTGTCACGCTTGAATTCTTGTCCTGACTTACTTTAATGATAAACTACAATATAGAAGCATAAGTCAAATAAATCCGTTCCTACTCTACTTGAATTTTGGTCATGGTTTTTCATCACAGCAATAGAAATTTTAATTAAGGCAGTTGGAGAAATTTTTTTCATTTGTGAGTCATTATCATTTGGAGATAACTTCTAGGTTAGGGATGTGGGCTTGTCTACTTCCATTCTTAGCACTGGGATGCCATCCCTCCAAGAACTGTGCAAGCCTTGCGCATGCTGCACAGTTACTGTGAATTCATATGTGAACTGGTCCTGCTGTCTTTAGCAGGCCTTATCACCATGGTGTTCTCCATCCCCTCTGACTTTTACAGTCATTTTGCTTCTTCTTCAGCAATATTCCCTGAGATGTGAGGAGAGGGAATTAATAGAGACATCCCATTTAGGACAAAATGTTGCAAGGTCTCTCACTTTCCCCACATTGTCCAGTTGTGAGTCTATGTATTTATTCCCATATACTGTAGGAGGAAGCTTTTCTGATAATGGCTGGACAGGATGACACTGACCTATAATTGTATCAGAATGTAATTAGGATCACTTTATTGCTTATTTTCATTTAGCAGAAAAATAATAATGGCTTTTCTCTAGGTCTCAAGCCAAGTTAGTTTCAGGTTCTTGACCAACTGAGCACCATCTGGGATGGGTTCTAGACATTTCATGGTGTTGGCTTTAAATCCAATCAGATATTGGTTGGTTACCCTTCCAAGCTTTGTACAACTACTGCACTAGCATAGCTTGCATGCAGGTTACCATTATAGGTTGTAGAGTTTTTAGCTGAGTTGCGATTTTCCTTTCTCCTTTGGTAGCATGCAGAGTACCTTCTAATACATTGTACACTAATCCATAGTGATGAAGGCTTTACTTTGGCATCAGCTTGACTTCCCCATATTCAATGAATTGTGTAGGTGCTGTCTTCAGCAACTGAATGCAAATGCTGAGGCTATGAATATATTATTAATGTTTTAAGATTCAATATCCATGCTTACTTAAAAACCATGGCATTTAGCTTTTTTGTTAATCTAGATCTAAGTCAAAAGAAAGTACAAAATAACAAATATAGTTTTTTATTTTGGGGAATATACAAATATGCTGCAATTTTTCATAGAGTTGTTATAGGGAATCACGTCTCTGGGTTGTTTCAGCAAGTGCTGATTGACCATTAAAATTCTGGAACATGATATGTGCCAACATGCATTCTCTGTTTGCTCACCTTTGAAAATGTAAGTTAATGCCACTTTCTATAGTTAAAACTTAAAATGTGTTAGATCACTTCATATGTCCATGTCAAACCACTTTATTCCATTTTATTTTGTAGATATTCTTCCCTTTCAGATGCGTGTTTCTAACGATAAATTGGAAAAGAATGCACTAATGGTAAATTGAAAACCAAGCATGTCAATACATAATTTACACATCCATGCTGTTTTCTGGGTAGTCTCTGCACAGACAGGAGATTAAACCCTGATCTTTAATTATCTTAAAGAAAATTAGCATAGTAGCTTCTTTGTGTTGTAACTAATATTTGAATAATTGCATTCTCTTCTAATGTCATTGTTATTCATACATGAAATTCTGTATATAATGCTGCCATCACAATGTTAACTAAAATGAGGCAAGCAAATAGATAATTATACTTCTATTTAATTTCTGTTTGCTACATCCCTTGAAGAGTTAATAATGGAACCCAAATTTGAGTGTCTAGTTAGAACAAACACAGACAGGAAGAAAATATGTTTATTTTTGAAAAGTGTCCAAAAGTGCTTCCTAGGAACAACTGATGCTTGGGTAGATGACAGAGTTTTGTTCCAGGTAGAGTTGTGAGAGCTTGTACATTTTGCAGTCAATGGGCTCAGTTTTGAAAACCTTCCATTTTGTATTACATTCCAATTTATGGCATGCATTTTACTGATTAAATGCTTGTATTCTACTTAGCTTAGCCAATTTGTAAAAGTTTCTCTTTTAAATAAATAGATCTTGAAGGCTTAAATAAAAATCCCATTTTAAACTCTTTCTGAGGTTCCCTTCTGAGAAAAAAAAAATCACACTTGACCTGATCCAGTCCTCATTCAACATCACTGAATCAGAAACTCTATAACATTGCTACAATTGCTACAGAGTTTTTCAGTCTGGCATTACTTGGTAAGGATTGTGGGTGGAAGCTCTTTAGACAGATGCTGGTATTGCTGCTGCTTGTGATGCTTGTAATGCTGATCCTGATGTTTATAACACTTACAATGCTGTGATTCTGCAGTGTAGTACTACAAATACCAAACTTTTCTTTGGCTGTTATTGATTGATCAGTCCACTTTAGAGTTGTAGACAAGGCAAAGCTTCTGCTTGTTTCCTACTTTGAAAGTCTGCAAACCTGAAGCATGTGGTAGCCCATTAGAACTATAGTCCTGACATCAGACATTGCCTCTGGAGGATCTCAGTAAGGAACTCCTTAAGCTTCATGCCTTCCCATATTCTTTTTTCTTCTCTCTTTTATGAAATCAACTTCATGAAACGACATGTGGCCAACTTAATCAAAAATTACAAAAGGAAGAAATTTCTGATTCTGAGAGAAAATGTGTACTGGAAGTTTAGAAATAATCTTATAAAAACTTGTTTGACCAAGCTCATCACCTTCCTGGACCTGGGGGGAGTTGGGAGGACCTTGGACTTAGCATAGAGTGGAGAACCCTGATGGCTCCTTGGCCTTGAGAGGGAGGGAGGGGAGGTATGGGTGGAGGGAAGGGGAGGGAAGGGGGAGAAGGAGGGGCGGGAAGGGGGAGGAGGAGCGGAGGGAGGGGGAGGAGGAGGGAAGGAGATGGAAATTTTTAAATATAAAAAAAAATAAACCATGAGAAAGAAAAAAAAAACTTGTTTGACTACTGTATGAAGTGCTTAGTTCTTGCTCCTGTATTGATTGAAGTATTTAGAGAAAAAAAAACCCACCTTGCTACAGATCCTTAAAACTCCATCATTTTTTACTTCACATCTCTCTCTTCCCAGAAATTTCCTTCCTCACATTGTGCTGTCACTTTTTTCTAACAAACACATGAAGCATATCACATAAACATAGTTCCTCCTGTGTTTGTCAAGTAGTGCCTTCCCTGTTATCAGTGGACCAAGGCCTCTGGGGAGTTACAAAATATACTTACTAACAAGCAACCAAACTGTGTTGTAAAGGAAACCAACTTCCTTATAAAACACAATCATGGTGCAAAAGGGGGAGACTATACTTCAGTACTTTAATACTAAAGTTCCTGGTTTGACTCCCTGTGTTAACAGACATATATGGAAATGTAGAAAAGAAAACGTTGTAAATGAAAAGAAATACATAGAATTATCCATGTTTTAAATGAGAATAAATAAAATAATTTGGAAAACAATCATTTTCCCAAAATATTTGTCAGTACTAGAAGAAATATTTTTGTTTTAGTCTTCTTTCCTTAGAAATAATTACACTGTCATATGCTAACATTTTGTAGGATATATAGTGGGTCCTTGGTTACATAATATCTTAAGGCTAGAAAATGGTAAAAGCTTTCTATTACAAGATGTTTTTCATGCTGAAGGATCAAGAGAACGAAATATCCTTTAATTTTCTAAATATTCATCATATATGCTAAGGGCAAAGCCAGGGTGAATGGCAACATGGCCAAGCAATTCTGTATTCCAAGCAGAATTTCAGTTACAATTCAGATGCTATAAACTAATAAAATCTCCTTGTTTTGTCAATACTTAAAGACCTTTATAAATGATGACAGAGAGAAAAAGAGAGGGCAGGGGAGAGAGGGAGGGAGAGAGAGAGAGAGAGAGAGAGAGAGAGATATTGAGAGAGAGAGAGAGATCTCTTCAATGTAAATAGATGAACTATAAGGTAAGGGTAAGAGGGCCTAGCAATATGAAGAGAAAAGAATTGCCACTAAAAAAAGCTGACCTATTTAATTATACTTTTAGCTAAAGATGTCCTAGCAAGTTCTTCCTAATGCGAAAATTTTCCATCTGATATGTAGACAGCATGAGTACAAAGATGCTCTATCTCTTGTCTTTTTTATTGTTAGCTATAAGAATGGCTTGGAAAAACAATAAAATGGACATCTGTGGTTTGTGATTTCCTTGACATTACATCAGCCTCCTCTTTTCACATTTCTTCTTGAAAAATCAGATTGAAAAAGCATACAGGAAGAAAGAAATATCAGTTGAAAGTGGCTAGAATATCAACATACTTGAACTTTTGCCCTGGTACTGAATTTAACCTAGCTATCTACACTGGATAATTTCTACCATGAAGGAAAGTTCATTTTAGTTTATTTTTTGTTCTTGTTGGTATTATGTTATGTTGAGAAAGAAAATATAGATTAAAAGAGAAAAATGAACATGAGCATCAATAAAACCCTATATCCTCTGCTCTCTAAGGAAGAGGCAAAAGAATATGTCCAAAGGTGGAAGATTAAATTTAATTTAGACCTTTGAAGATTACATAATTTGGACTGTAACCCAAATCAAAGTAACCTTAATTCAATGTTTAAGTTTTCAATATCAATGATACTTATTTTCTTGTCTGTTCAATGGGGCTTATAAAAAATATTTTTAATTCCTCTTAACATCATACATGATTGTAAAAGGACTAATAGAGAGCGAACAATGACATCTTGAATTTTGCATGCAAACGGATGGAAATAGAAAACAGTATTCTAAGTGAGGTAACCCAGACCCAAAAAGATGAACATGGGATGTACTCACTCATAATTGGTTTCTAGCCATAATTAAAGGACATTGAGCCTATAATTCGTGATCCTTGAGAAGGTGAACCCAAAGAAAAACATATAGTTATCCTCCTGAATATTGGAAGTAGACAAGATTGCCAGGCAAAAATTGGGAACTTGGGGGTGGGGTGGGATGGGGGCAAGGGGAGATGGGGAGAGAAAAGCATGAAGGGGAGGATGGGAAGAACTTGGAGGAATGGGATGCTTGGGATATAGGAAGGGTGGATATGGGATCAGGGAAGCATATATCTTAATTAAGGGAGCCATAATAGGGTTGTCAAGAGACTTGACTCCAGAGGGGTTCCCAGGTATCCAGGGAGATGCCCCCAGCTAGTTCCTCAGGCAGCTGAGGAGAGGGAGCTGGAAAAGGCCAGATCCTATAGCCATACTCATGAATATCTTGCATATCACCATAGAACCTTCACCTGGCGATGGATGGAGATAGAGACAAAGCCCCACATTGGGAGCACCGGACTGAGCTCCCAAGGTCCTGATGAGGAGCAGAAGGAGGGAGAACATGAGAAAGAAAGTCAGAAACGTGAGGGGTGCATTCACCCACTGAGACACTGAGACGGTGGGATAGAACTAACGGGTGATCACCAAGTCCAGTTGGAATGGGACTAATGGAACATACGACCAAACCGGACTCTCTGAATGTGGCTGATGGTGGAGGATGACTGAGAAACCAAGAACAATGGCGATGGGCTTGGACTCTATGGCACGGACAGGCTCTGTGTGAGCCTTGCCAGTTTGGTTGCTCACCTTTCTGGACCTGGGGGGAGTTGGGAGGACCTTGGACTTAACATAGTGTAGGCAACCCTGATGGCTCTTTGGCTTGGAGAGGGAGAGAGTGGGGGTATGGGTGGAAGGGAGGGAAGGGAAGGGGGAAGAGGAGGGGAGGAAATGGAAATTTTTAATAAACTAAAATTAGGGAAAAAAAGATAAGTTTCAATCCAATTGGCTCTTTGATGCCATGATTCTTCTCAAGGGGATGATGACATTTTGTCTCACTGTATCTCTTTCTTTTGTTATAAAATGGAAATAGCAATGACCCTTTTACTTCATGAATTAAGTGCATTTTTAATTTTTTTCAGTGACAATTAAAACTGATAACAAATTCATGAAAATAAACCTCATAATTTTTCCATGCCATAAATATGTGTAAATAAATTATAATCTTGGAATAAGGAATCAAGTGAATGAGTGCAGCAGACTGTGGAGCAATTAATTATGTCTACTTTATAAGTTCTGTTTTCTTATTTCTTTCTTTCTTTTTTGATTTTTGAAGACAGGGTTTCTCTGTAGTTTTGGTGTCTGTCCTGGAACTAGCTCTTGTAGACCAGGCTGGCCTCAAACTCACAGAGATCTGCCTGCCTCTGCCTCCCTAGTGCTGGATCTAGAACAACTTCTGAGTTATTTTATGGTTCTAGGTCTTTTTGTCCTAATGAAGGATGTGACATACAAAACGAAGATTGAAAGAGAAGAGAAAATCAGATTGTATACATTTCAGTGTGTCCAATATAAGCAAGAATATGTTAATGACCTTAAGAATGCTTTCAACCTACTTTTATAGCATAAGCCCTGGTGTCAAATAGTCCTAAGTTTGATTTCCAGCACTGACACAAATGTTACTGGAGTCTTTCTTCCTGGTATGCACTAAATATTTAATAAATCAAAGTGTAGGACCCAGCCATGACAAATTCAATTGAGGCCTGAGTCTCCTGTAGTTTACTCTGAGGCAATAACTGGTTCCAATAAAGATCACATACTGAGACTACCCAGGTACCACCCAGAAACAAACCATCTGAAGAAAATTCCTAAGGTTCCAACCATTGTAGACAAGATCACATACCAATACATACCCAGCGCTTTTTATTAGGACACCAAATGTTAGCCAATCAGGGGTTATAAACCATAGAAATCCTTTCCCCAAACCTTTGCTATTATAAAAACCCAATGCTAACTGAGCACCGGGCTCTCTGATCACTCCAATATGTTGAACACAAGGAGAGACCAAATTTACAAACCTGTGTAAGAATAAAGGCTCTTTGCTTTTACATGCAGGACTCAGTCACCTAGTTGGTTTTGGGGGTCTCTGTGATCTGTGCATAACAGTAGCATGTCTTATAGTCTGCTTCTAAACTTCTTCACATACGAGAAATTAGATATCCAAACAAAAGCCAGCAGAAGTTTTTCTGAAATAAGAATTAAATGTTAACTATTGGAAAATACAGCCAAGCAGAAGTGCTAATCAAATATAACAGAAAATCATAGGTATCACAGCAGGTAATAGATGAGATGGCTAATCAGGTGAGATTATGCAGCAGTTGTCTTGAAATGGAGGCAGAGGCAGGCACAAAGTGCCCAGCCACTAAAAGCCCATAAGCAGCATGGTCACTTCCTTGTTTGTAGGACTGGCTTTGATCTAGCAAGTCTTTCCGCATGGCCAGATTTCCCGCTGTTACTCGAAGTAATGGAGTGCCTTAAGTTATTCTCTGAAGATATTTTTCCCCTTCTTAACAACCTTTAATGGAGATTACAACAAAATCTCAAAAGAAAGCTAGTTCCCATGAGGTATCTAGCACCTGGAGGTTTGAAGAATTGAGAAAAAGTTCAGATAAAGCTCCAAATTTCTGAGCTTTGCCCTTCACTAGAATTCCCTCCGCTCATCAAAGCCAGGTCAGACTACTATCAAGTTTAACAAGCTGCCAGTGGAGTAGTCTCTTTGACTTTACTAAAACTTGAAATATTACTGGCGGTGGTCTGTACTCTTTGTAATCAATTATGGTTTTGAATTGGCCTTTTGTTACACTAAATCAGTACTCCTGACCAGAGTCTCCAGATACTGCCCTACAGGTTGTACACTTTATAACGCCAAGGGAGGCCATTCACAGTCTGTGAGAGGAGTATTGACCCCACCAGTATGCATAGACTGACTGCTGTCTACGTTAGGGATCACAGATGGAAGACAAATTTACACTTGACCTCTAATTTCCTGTATTTTCAAAATGATATCCCTACTTAGAAATGAAATGTTACTCTAATTGTTACTTTCTAAAAGATAAAGGGGAAGCAAGGCTAATAGAGTACTTTCCCTTCTTGGATATGAGTTGGAAGCATAAAACAAATTGACTTATTTAAAATATAAGTCTAAGAAGAGAAGATGTTGATATCTACTTGATTTAGCACAGGAATAATCCTAGTGGGACATTTTCAGCATAGTTTTGGCAGCATCCAGTTTGTTTTCAGAAGTAGATTGAGAAGACTATGATTTGAATTGAAGTGATTTAAAAACAAAAGTTTCTGAAGCATATTCCCCATAGATGTGGCTCTTTAAAAGTTTTTCTACCATATGCCCATCTAGATGCATTAAAGAAATCCTTGAAAATGGCATATATGTCAGTACTGACATGTGGGCACAAAAAAGGAAGTAATGTTATACAGAGACCAACACAGTCAGAAGACAGAACTGAGAAATAGGCTGAGACTCTGAACAAAATGTGAATGCTGTAATAGCATTGACCTGTTTTATTCATGTTCAGTTACACTGAGCACATGATCGAAAATATACTGGAAAAAGAGATAAATGATATGTTGATAAATATGCCAAATCTAGAAATATGTCTTTTAATTTGGAATCTATGACTTTGAATTTGTATACTATTGGCTATCTTACTTGAACTCTTTGGCGCCCAGCTTTCTAGAGTATAGAATGAAAATCACAAAAACTTAAAAGCTATTATCGACAAGGTTGTTGTAATGTTTGAGTCATGGGAATGACTAAGCTCAGTGTCTGGTCCATAGTATATATTGCTATTATGATATTGACAATAATTAAAAAATAGTTAAAAACTAGGAAGATTCCAGGCATGGTAGATCATATATATAATCCAAAAACTTTTGAAGCAGAGGCAGCATAATAAGGTAACTTCATGGCCAGGCTTGGCTATATAACAAATTTGAGACTAATCATAGTTTCCCAGACAGATCCTGTCTTTCTCTCTCACACACACAAAAGCAAAACAACCAAAATGAATTAAGAATCTAAAAGGGTTTTGATTTTATGATGGGCCCTAAATACGGTGACTAATGACTTGATTATATGAGAAAGAAAAGCAAAGCACAACACACAGTGAGGACAGACATATAAAGATGGAGCCAGAGGTTAAAGCTATGTTCCTATGAACAAAGGAGGAAGCCATAGCAGGTTCAGATATCTCTCTTGTCCCTTGTGCTAACATTGTAGACCTTTTGATATCTTGGTTTTGGAGTTTTAATCTCCAGAAGTCCTAAAGAATAAACTTCCATTATTTTAAGTCAAAGAGTTGGTAGAAAATTTGTTGTGGTCTTTGTTGGAGTCCAGCCTCGATGAATTCCTATGTTCCAGGGTAGGAGCATGTGGATTAGAAATGTTAGACACAAGAAACAGAGATAAAAATGATATACAGAGACATAGGGTTGTACTTGAAGAGCAATCCAGAGAATACTGAATTTACCCGTGTTTATTTCTAATGATTTTTAAATATCCCCAGTCCACAAGAGGGAAAGAAAGCAAAGGACTTCACTTTTATCATGATACAAGGAATAAACAAAGTGATTACCACTTTAATACCAAAGCATCAAGTAACCACACCATAGGTCAAGATACCCTGTTTGTTAGTAGTCACACTTTAAGTTATACCTTAAGTTAAATCTCCTGTCAATAGCCTTGAAGAAGCAAGACTAGGTCTGAACTCTCGGACCTTTAGTCAAGGTGGTACAGATACATTTCTGTAGGCTGTCTTAGTACCCAAACCATTACATAGGCCCACCCAAGTCAAGATATCTTTGCTTAGCCACACCTTAAGTTAAATCTCCTTAAGTTAAATAGCCTTGAAAGGAGCAAGACTAATTATGAAGTCTCTGACCATTAGTCAAATTGGAATGGATTCATTTCTATGGCCTCCGACATATTCCTCCCTTTTTAATTTATTTAATAAAATCTTTGCTTCTGCTACAGGACAGATGACTGTACCTAGCTTAAGTGGCCTTCTTCCACTTTCCAGGCTACCTGTCATCTGTACAGACATTCCATCAAGTATATTCTGTCTTAAGTTGCCTGGAGGGAAAAAAGATCTTACCTGTCCTTGACTACTAGCTTACATAAATGAATGGTTAAGGAAGGGTGTGCAGCTAGGTGCTGTGTACCTCTGAGCCAACTTTCTATAGAAAGAGTTCACAAATAACTAGATAATTATATGCAATATACATGCTCCTATGGTCACAATATCTTTTAATAAAGGGGTGGAGGGTAACCAATAAGGGATGAACTTTTAAAATTGGTCTAGGGTGTCTTTAATAGTTTTAGCTGCATCAAAATCCAAATTTGTCTCATTAAACATATCAAATCTAAAGACTCATTGGCATTATGTCAATTTTTTCTCAGATAAGTTCTAACCTTTTTTCTAATCAATAAGATCTTCATAGTGAACTAAAACAGTTAAAAGCATTAACAGGCCAATACCATAATTGTAGCATGAAAATTAGAAATTATCACACAATTTGTCAAATCACAGACCTCTCCAGGAAGCTAATGAAACTACCTGGTGCAAGTGAGAAGGAAACATGGAACATGCAGCAAACCAGCTAGAGAGAGAGAGAGAGAGAGAGAGAGAGAGAGAGAGAGAGAGAGAGAGAGAGAGAGAGAGAGAGAGAGAGTATAGTGATGGAGCTGTGGGCGGCTTCCCTGCAGCCCTGCTCTCAGCCACCGGCTAGCTTAAAACCCGAAATAACAACACACAAATTGTATTCTTTTATACACTGCCTGGCTCATTAGTTTCAGCCTCTTACATCTTGACTAACCCATATCTAATAATCTGTGTAACACCACGAATGGTGTCTTACCGGGAAAGATTCAGCATGTTTGACCTGATGGCTGGCTTCATCACATCTCTCTCCCTGAGGAGAAGCATGGCAGTCTGCCCCAGAGAGGAGAGGCAGGGCAACTGTCTGAGCCACCTACCTCATTTCCTTTTTCCTGTTCTGTCTACTCCACCTATCTAAATTTTGCCCTATCAAAAAGCCAAGGCAGTTTGTTTATTAGCCAATGAGAATCCTCCATCGAGAGAGAGAGAGAGAGAGAGAGAGAGAGAGAGCGCTGAAGATGGTGCCTCCAGCTTTTAAGGACTGCCTAGTGCCTAGCGCATGCACATAGGGGGATGGCATGGCTACGTCATACATATATGATGCATCCATATTGCACGTGGGTCACACAGAGTCCTTTAAGATTCCCAGGGCCATTAGGCACTTCTGCCTGAGGGATTCTCCAAACATGCGTGGCCTGGAAACTGGAAGTGTTGGCCATGTTGTGTGGCTGAATCATTACATCTCACCCTTTTGTTTAGTATAAAAATTTGGGAGTTTGGGGTCTTTAATGGGTGGGAATGGGGCAAAAATTTAGGGAGTTTGGGTTTTTTTAGGGGCATTGTAAGGTCTCTTGTGACTGCTTCAGAGTGATTTTGTGGATACCACCAGGTCTCTTGAGACTACTTTTTGCTGATTTTGTGAGCATCAGAGAGTTGAGATGCTTGACCATGTCCTGGGGTGGCTGATTACTTTTATGTTTTTTTCTGGGCTCTGTGGAACTCCCTGGCTGTCAATTGGACCACACAAGTTGCTGAAAAGGCAGAAAACTATGTCTGAAAAAAACATTTTAGATCCAGTTGATTAAGGGAGGAGAGTCCCAAGATGTTAGATAGAAGATTTTTTTGTGTGTGTGGAGGGGGTGTGAATGAGGGTTCCTGAGACCAGGAATGATAAGGGAAGAATTAAATGATACTTATTCTGGTTCATTTAGATAGGTCCACTTGGCTCCCTGGAGCTTATAAAAAATGTTTGAAAAGAAATAAAGTTTAGACATATTAAAAGCTTATGATTATGATGATATAGTGTTGGAATGAAAGATGGTGGGAAGGAGGAAGGAAAAGAAGGGGGAATTATTAGAAAGGGTAATTATTAGACCCCTCAATGTTTTATCTGAAGCAAATTTTAAGGCACATGTTCTCTTCAGTATCTTGATATTACCTTACCATCCAGGAGACATTGCTGCAGTCAGTGATAAACCTGTTAGGTTAAAGTCTGTGTTGTGAGTTTTGGAGTTTGGGGCTGTAAATATACCCAAACTCATTATTGTTTCTTACTGCCTGGGCTCTTGGCAATTCTTGTACCTCTGGCTCTATGTTTAATGATGGTTTCTGTAATAATACCTAAGTGGTTAATCTGGAAATTTAAGTATGACATTGGAGACATACAGAAGTTGGTAAAGCAGATAGGAGAAAGAGGAAGATGGAGAGTATATGGAGTTTTTGGCACAGGAGGATTGAGTATGGTGATTAAATTTTTATTTTTCTGGAACTGGATAAAAAGTGACTGATCTTGTTGTCCTCTCGAACTTAAAGGAAGAGGGCCCTGTTTGAGTTACTGTATATGTGGGGGTATCTTGATCTGGAAGAGTAAAAGGTTTAAGGTAAGACAGGTGGATCCAGTGAGAGAGTCCCCCAAGTTTGGCAGCTGTGGGAGTCACAAGAAATAATTTAAAGGGGCTCTGCCATTTAAGGGTAAAGAGTGATGGGCATTGGTCTAGGGGAGAGAATCATACTTGATCTCCAATTTTAATCAGTTGTGGGCATGAATTGGCACATGGTTGAGGTAATGAGTACTTGGCAAAATCCCATAATAGGGAGCAAAGATGGGATAACAGTGGAATAAGCAGGTGATCAAGAAGGGGAGAGGTTTTAGGTGAGAGATTGGGGATTAAAACTGGCTGCCCATACATGAGTTCAAAGGATGTCATGAAAAGGAGGCTTTTGTGAGTAGCCCTCAGCCTAAGAAGGGCCAGAGGCAAAAGTTTTACCCAGTCAAGATGAAGCTCCTGTAACATCTTAACAAGGACATTTTTTAAGGAATGGTTAGTTTGTTCTACCTGCCCTTAAGACTGAGGATGGTACGTGATATGAAAATTCCAGGGAAAGTTAAGAGCCTTAAATAAAGTTTGAGAGATCTGGGAGGTAAATTCTAAGTCATTATCCAACTGAAGAGAGGTTGGGATTCCAAACTGGGGGATAATTTCTCAGAGAAGACAATCAGGAACTGTCTGAGCCCTCTTGTTAGTGGTGGGGACCATATTAATCCACCCATACATGCTGTCCAACCTATACAAGGAGATATTTAATTTATCTGACTGTGAGCACATGAGGAAAATCAAGTTGCCAGTCAGTTCCTGGAAGGGAGCTGCTGCCTGGTGGGTGGGAAAAGGGAAGCTATGATATTTGATCTTGGGATCTTGAACTTGGATAATGATGGAGAATGGTGTTTAGCAACACAGGGATTTTGGGTGTCCCAGATTTAGACGTCCATCTGAGAAGTTGGTAGAAGAAAAGAGACATGGGAGCTGGGAGGTTGGGAGGCTAGAAGGAGGAGGAGGGGAGCTGTTGGTAAGTCTGAGGTAAGGTGAATGGAAGGAGCAAATGAAATGGAAGCTCCTACTTTTGCTAAAAAAAATTCTTCCCATAAGAGGTACCAAGCAGGTTGGCATGACTAAAAATGAATGAGTGAGATAAGTACTCCTAAAAACACAGTTAAGTGGTGGGGTCTGCTAAGGTAAATAAGCTATGCCCCTACCCCCAACAAATAGGGAAATTAGAAGGAAAAGTAGGCCCCCATAATTCCCTCAGTACAAAGTATGTGGCTCTGGTGTCCAAGAGGAAGGAGATAGGCTGTCTTGATACCATGATGTTTACCTGTGGCTCCCTGTTACAGATGGTGGTTGTGATTGGGTCAAAGGAGCCTGAGCAGCCTCAGTTGTCCATGGCCAGATCTAGAAGTTCAACTTGGGAATTTTCTGGGTTTGATATCTCCATGCCACTAAGTACATGAGGACAATTGATTGCCCAATATCCTTCCCTATGGCATCTTGGACAAGGTCTCGCAGGACCAAAATGAGGATTAGGGCATGCTTGGGCACAGTGGCAAGCTCTACCACATTTGAAATATGAGCCTGGCAATTCTCAATCCTGGGGGGACCAACGGAGTAGCATGGACAACATGGATTGGGCAGTCTATCACCTTGGCTGGTCTATGGGCCATGGTTAGCATGTGACAGTGATGACTGTGGGCTTTGTCATTCCTTGCATGGTACATCTTAAAAGCCAACTCTAAGACTTCTGCAGTGTCAAGGAGCCTTTCTCTAAATGTTTAAGTTTAGCCTTAATGTCAGGGTAGCGCTGAGAAGAAAAATGAGTCATGAGTAACTGTCTGCCTTCTGTGGTTTATGGATTTAAGTTAGTATACTGTAACAGGGCTTTAGCGAGGCATTCCAAAAATGCAGAAGGATTTTCCTTCATATCATGAATGACCTTTGAGAGGTTATTATGGTTTACTGGCTTGAGGGTAGCCTTATGGAGACTTGTGAAGAGGCAAGTCAAAAAGTAGTCCCTAGCTAAAATTCCACCTGGAGTGCAATAATCCCAATGTGGTTCCAGCTTGGGGACTTCCTCTGCCCCCAGAGGGTGTGTTGAATGTGTTTGGTGAATCTTGTCTGCAGGTAGTCTGGCCTGCTCCCAAACTCACCTGTGTTCTTCAGGAAGTAGGTTATTTGATAGAATCATATAAATATCCTGAAAAGTGAGATTATAAGACTGGATAATATATTGGAATTACTTTATGAAAGAGGTAGAATTAGGCATATAGGACCCCATTTTTTGTTCTATATGGGAGAGTTCTGAGAGGGAGAAAGAAACATGTACCTTAACCAATTCATCTATGTCAGCCACCTCTCACAATAGGAGAACTGCAGGCAGCTTGGCTTGGTCAGGTTTGAGTTCCATAGCAGCATGTGTACATATGAGAGAAGGGATAAAGGTGGGTGCCAGAGCTAGGCAGCTGCTGTGGCCAAGTACTGGAGAGGAAGAATAATCCAGTGGGGCTGATAGAGTAGTTAGTTGCAGGGGTGAGGGGGAGCTGAAGAGGGCAGTAGGGTCTGTGTGGCACAAGTGCAAGCCGAGGGTGGTGGTGAGGCAGCAAGAAGTAAAGGAGTAGAAGTATCTGTCTGCTGAGGTTGGGAAGGTGTGAATTCCTTAGCAGAGGTCCAGAGCAGGAGCTGAAGAAATGGGGGAAGGAGCTGAAGGAGTAGGGGTAGAAGCTAAAGGAACAGGGGTAGGAGCTGTGGGAATGGAGGTAGGAGCTAAAGGAATGGGGGCTGCTTCCCACTGAGGTTGAAAAGGCAGGGGTTCATTAGCTGGGTCCAAAGCAGAAGTAGACTGTTATTCTGGCTCCAATGGCATAGCCAGGAACATGTGAGCAGGCGAACAACTTGCAAGCACAGAGGGCTTAGGCTTACAGCTTACATAATAAAAGGTTTGGATATAAGGAAACTTCTTCCATTTGCCTGTGCAATGACAGTAGTTAGAAACCTCCTGTAGAATATCAGGGTAAAATGTGCCATTGGGTGGGGACATTAAATTGTTATCTAAATTGTAACAAGGCCATTTAAAAAGAAAACAAAGATGGACAAGTGTGAGAATCTGTAAGTAGGGTATTAAGGCCTCGGGTTTCTGGGCCTATAAAAGGCATGTTAGCGGGAAATGACAAACTTTTTACACATTTTGAGTTTGATTTTTTTTGTGTAAATTCCACTCCGTTTTATAGAGACATTTAAAATGCTCCTTTGATTTATACAAAGATACTTGAATATTATGATGTAACTACTTGTAAATACTCTATACACTCAACAACATTTATTGAATTCCAGATATGTTTTATCCTGATCTAGACTATACTCATCTAGACCTCCTTACTGTTGCTTAAAGGGGAAAGGGTTCATTAATTTAAAAATACTTATGGAGTAACTGATATTTTTGAGTCAATAAATATTAATTCTTAGAAGATGATGAGTGTATACTACTGAACAAAGAACATCAGGACTAAGCATAGAACTCATTTTATGAAATATATCAATAGATATTCAAAGAAAGATTTAATAAAATAGTTTCCAAAAACATGTTATATACACGCAATAATTCAATGACATATATATGTGGAGATACCTGTAAAGAGTCATTATTTACCCTAAAATTAACATAAAAGACTGAAATAAGATACGACTTGTATGAACATTGCATTCATGAGGAAAATAAAGTGAATGAAGCTCCCTTGGAGGGAAAACAGGACTATAGTAGTCAAGGGTTATAATGAATGTCAATGTTACTTGAGCAACTTGGATTCATAAAATACTATGTAATCAAAGAGTTAGGCAAGGGTTACATCAATGAAGGAATTTAATGATAAGGTGAGATTTGGAACTGCTTATAATTAAAATGGAAAGCCATTAGAGGCTTATATTAAAATACAGTTAACCTGTCAGCTCTGTGAAGAACAAAGTGTAAACAGCAAGAACAGAAACAAAGTTAACACAGGTGGAAGTTCAGCAGAATTTTGCTTGGGCTAGGATTGGAGCAATTTAAATTGCAATGATAGGTAGACTCAAAAATATGTTTGAAAAAGATATTTCACAAAATTTGCTAATGAATTGAATGTGAGAGGTGAAGAAAAGGGAGGAAGCAAGGATGATTTCCATGAGTTCAGTTAGTATTATACAGTACTACTGTCAATGTATTCATTCCAAATCATATATAAAAAACATTTTTATGCTAGAGAAATGGGTAAGTAATTATGAGCAGTGGCCACTTCTGCAGAAGACCTGGATTTAGTTCTCAGCACCCACACTGTAGCTAATAAATAGCTGTAACTCCTGTTCCAAAGGATTTGACCCTCTTTTCTGGCCCTATAAGCACCATGCGTATACATAGAGCACAAACATACATGCAGGCAAAAATTCATACAAATAAAATTTAAAAATAAAATAAATAATTCTTTTCTCTACATTTGGGAGATAGTTGTAAATGTTTGTAATCATTTATTAAATAAATCTCCTATTGTATAAAGTGTTTCATCACCATTTGAAGCCTTTTACTGTTACAAACAAATCCAGTTCACAAATCAAATTCCTTTGTTGTCAAAGGCTGTTGTTAGTCTCCTATAAGGCATTTACCAATACAGATATGTGTTTCAGTCCAAGGAAATAATATCATCAGACTATGGGAACAATAATTTTTGAAAATTCATGAGACTTATTTAATGACAGAGGACAGAGAGAAAACTTTCTATTTTCTTCAATATATGGTACTGGATTATATTTTAAGAACTATACATGTTAATTATACTGATATCTGTACTCTTCATAACATATAATATTTCTTCTGCTTTTGCATGAAGAAACAGAAGAATTTGTCGGGCTGACTAAATAGTCCAATATGCATAAAATATTTACATGTGGCTCTATATTTGACATGTACCCTTTCCTAGAACCGCTCATTTATTCTGTATCAGCCTTTCTTACTTCTAGATTATTAAAGCCATTGTAATTTTGAATTATCGTAGCAATAAATGATCAACATATGCCAATATTCAAAGGCTATGTGGAATCTGAAAAGTTAGGTGAAATGGCATTAGAAATGTATTCCAGTGCAGAGCTTCTCTGAGATTTGAGGCTCAAGTCTCAAGTGTTACTTAGCAATAAGAAGCTTTTTAAGCACAAAGCTACTTCTACACAGCTTCTGGTGACTCACTCTTGGAATGAGAGGCAGATCTGTGTGACTTTTTGAATGTCACATGTTTCCATTAAGGCTTCTGAGTAAATTTGTACTTTAATCACATGTGAACTATAACTTAAATTTGAGTTTTGTCATTTAGAACTTCCTCCAGTCACTGTAGAGATTATGTCAGTGGCCTGCGGGAGGTTGTGACAATATTAAGTACATTGCTCATTCACACCACTGTGTTACCCAAGCTGGAAGTAAGAAAAGCATTACTATTATAATCTTTTGGGTTAAAGTCAGCCTCGGACTGGAGCATATACAACCTGTTTCAAACTTGCATGCATAGTGAGGCTGCAAAAAAGGTTTCCCCCTCTGTGTGTGTGTGTGTGTGTGTGTGTGTGTGTGTGTGTGTGTATGTGGGTGGGTGGGTGGGTATGTGTGTGTGTGTCTGCACATGTGTTCTCTCTCTGTGTGTATGTGTGTGTTTCTGTACATATGTTCTCTCTCTCTGCCTCTCTCTCTTTCTAACTACCTCCCTCCTCTCTCTTCCTCTCCCTCTTTCTATCCCTCTGTCAGCTAATCATGAAGCCTTTTTCAGACATGATTTAATGAGAGTCAATACATTTTGAAGGAACTGGCTTCCTTAAGTGGATGGTATCATCAGAATATTGCTGGTATTCTAGTCTACATCTGACTGGTCATATATTATTGTGCCCTCCCTTTTCCTAATGGAGTAGTTGCTATTGTGTGCACCACAAGATAATGGCTTTTATTTATACAGCAATTTTCATCTTCAGTGTGCATTACAAATACTAACACATTAATCCTCAGGAGAGTAGTATTATATAATGCCTCGAGCAAGCATCTACCCCTTGTATTTCCAAATGAATTGTGTAGTTCATGAAATACAATCAATGGATCATCAGTATTAGCGGGAGCTGCATTACACAAAATGATCCTCTTGCACATGAGTTAATGAGTGATGGTCATAGATTCAGCTTGCAGTACATTATCAGAACCCCTTCAGGGGAGGCATTTTCAAACCAATCTTCTGCTTCTTGGTCTCAGAGGACTTCCCTTAATAATGACTGACATTTCTTCACAGTCTCTAAATGGGTCCAGCTGGCACTGTGCACGGTTCTCAGGTATGGTGGATTGTTTTATTTTACTCCATCTGTCAATGCTTCCTGAGGGGACATATTTTACTATGGAAATATTTTGATAGATCCAGAAGCAAAGTAATACCATTATGGTTGTATCATGTCCAGGTCTCAATCCCTCCTGTTTCATGCTCCATTATTCAATTGCATTACTTACACTATTAGTTCAATCTCTGTCTCTGTCTCTCTCTGTCTCTCTGTCTCTGTCTCTGTCTCTGTCTCTGTCTGTCTGTCTGTCTGTCTCTCTTTCTCTCTCTCTGTCTCTCTCTCTCTCTCTCTCTCTCTCTCTCTCCCTTCTTCTCCCTCTCTTCCTCTCTCAGAGATTCAGGATCTAGAAGAAATGAAGTACCAAATACAGTAAGTATCTTTTCATCATATAAAGATAACCAGGGGCATTTTAAAGTAGCCTTCTGTTTGACAGAATATTCCCCAGTTCAGTTGTATCTTTCACTTTATTGCTTGTGGTATTGGAAGGAGTTATTTTCAAGAGTTTCAAGGATGATAGAAAAGATTCAATGTAAGAATGAATCTACAACATACAGTTACATATGATTCAGAATTCACTGGTGTTTGTGTGGAGGCTTTTAATAAGCCCAAAACATGATTTAGACCAGTATACTAAAAATCACTCAATAGAGTGATTTTTACCAACCATTTTTAGTTTCCTCGTGGCAATATTTCATACTATGGCTTATCTTGACTTAACGCCCACCCCCTTTAAGGACAATTCTTACTTTAAGCAACATTTTTAGGTTGAAGTGGACATTCTAGATAACCTAATAAGGCATTTATTGTTCAGTTACACTGTGACACCATCTAAAATGTCATTTGCTTCCTTATTATTATCAGCCACATAAATACTCTTGTATTCTTAGAAACAACCAGAATGATTTCAAGTAATCACAGTATACATTTCCAAACATCATAACTTATAACATGAAACATAATAGAGATATAATTTTAAGATTCATAAACATGATTTTATTCATAGTGGTAATATCAAACATAATTAGAGAACACAAGGAATTTAATAATTTAATATAATTCCTAACACCATTTCCTAAATAAGCATTGATAGAGATTAAGACCAATAGTGTACTAATCTTAAATGATCCAGAAAAAGAATAATATATTCATTCCTCTCCTAAAAACCATTTGCTTAATTTTATTAGTTAATATTTTCAATATATGTTGTCTGGTTAGTTTACCATTCAGCAGGAAAATCAAAACTAGGAGTTTTAGGTTTGGCATCAAGACAAAAATTCTCTGTTTCATTGGAAGGTTTAACTTGCAAGCTCCACTTTTGATTAAATCACATTATCTGTTACGTGAGTCTTTCAGTGAGAGAACAATGTTTATATAATGAAGATAAAACATTTGGAAAAGCTGCACACCCCAAAAAATGCTGGGACCCTGATAAAGGGAAGTTTTCTGAAATTCTCTTTCATGGCTTTTCATAACAAATATAAGGCAACTGATTCTGTGTCATATGGTGTTTCCAAATATTATTTATAAGCCAAATATTTGATCAGTTTTCTTTGCATCTATCAAGAGATATCCCAGAGAAAGCAACCCTGGGGACAGCAGTGGAATTGTTCTGTGTCTGGCAAACCAGAATTTTTATGTTCAAATTCAAAGAGATTGAACCCGGCAGGTTTCACAAAGACTTCAAGAGAATAGGAACTACTGTAGCAGAGCTCATTACAAAAGTTTACAGCTGGACTAGGTGAAGAGTTATAGGAAAGACAAAAGATATGTTTTCTTTTGTCTATAAAACAATTTTTCTTCAATTTAGTGATTTTTGCACCTATAAGAGAATAGCAGTACAGTGATACTTCTTTGCAAAAATTATCGTATTATTATACTAAACTGCATATGCAAACATCTGAATAATATTACAGATTAGGAGAGCAAGAACTCTGGGAGAATTCTGCAAGCACATTTGAATACCTATATGTGGTAAAATTCCTGTTATTTTTTTCATTTTAACCTTAGACATTACTTAATATTCCATAATATGGCATCACTCTCCATTGTATCTAGTTCTAGCAAGAGATATTAATGTGTCCCGTTGATCCAATTAAATAAATTGAGGCAATTTAGAGATGTCCATTTTCCTAAAATGACAGTGTCAAAGGTGGAAAATATTAATTACTGAAAAGCCTTTATGTGACTGCTTTTCATGTTTATTTTAGAATGGATTAAACTCAGATACCTTGAAATAAACTCTATGTTATATAAATTTAGTCAATTTCAATAATTGCTGAAGGTTTTCTAAATGTCTCACAAAGCCAGAACTGTTAGTGCCTCACAAGATGCAAAGAACCATTTTTGATTAGAGAGATGTTATAATATAAAAAATTGCATAAAAATGTAACAGTATGTACTATAAAATCTCTTCATTTCATAAAGCAAAGTAGGTGTGGGAAATGGTGAGGTAAACATGAGACAGTTGGGGTCAGTGGGTCACAAAGTCAGCTCTTCAGGAAAACTTTTCCTGCATATGTCTTAAATAGTTAAAATTCATATTTAAGAATGATTAAAAACTGAGTGGTGGTGGTGCATGCCTTTATTTCCAGCACTCCTGAGCCAAAGACTGGCAGATCTCTATGAGTTTGAGTTCTAGGCCAGCCTGGTCTACAGTCATAAGTACAGGATAGCCAAGGCTATACAAAAAATCCAGTCTCAAAACAACAAAAACAAAAACAAAAGAATGAATAAAAATTCTTCATAAAATAATTACAAATAGTGAACTTATTTTGTAGCAACAAAAGTGAGCTAAGAAAAAGTATGGAAATCAGAAATAAACACATTTCTCTGTGGAATGATTCAGAATAAACAAAAGTCTAACTAGGCCTGAAATTAAATATCATAAGATTTTTTTCTTTTGAAAAAAATAAAATATAATGTAATAAACTGACTACATTTTATTTTTTTAACAGTCTGTATACTTTATTAGTTTTTTTTTGTTTCCAGTTTATTTATTTTTATTAAAAATTGCCATCTCCTCCCCTCCTCCTTCCCCTTCCCTCCCCTCCCCTCCACCCATACCCCCACTCCCTCCCTCTCCAGGCCAAAGAGCCATCAGGGTTCTCTACACTATGTTGAGTCCAAGGTCCTCCCAACTCCTTCCAGGTCCAGGAAGGTGAGCAACCAAACTGACAAGGCTCACACAGAGCCCGTCCATGTCGTAGAGACCAAGCCCATCGCCATTGTCCTTGGCTTCTCGGTCAGCCTCCACCATCAGCCACTTTCAGAGAGTCCGATTTGGTCGCATGTTCCATCAGTCCCATTCCAAGTGACAACCTAGATGCCCTTCAGTGGAAGAATGGATGAAGAAAGTGTGGAATATATACATTTTATTTTTTAATGTGGTGATATTTCTTTTCTTTCTGTCATACATGCATATTATAGTCTCAATATATTTATGGAATATATATGTATAATATATGTGTATGTATATGTGTGTGTATATATGAAATCAGGCTTCCAATTCTATCAAAGAAACATAAACATATTAACTTATGCTGAGATCAAAGGACATTTATAGTATTACATACCCAATACCCCATTCCCACTGTAAAATATATATCTTAGAAGGTGATCAATGAAAAGCTCTTAAAGGTAATTAATAACAGCTAATAAATTTTTGGAACTGTGTCCATAATACTTCATTTATCCACTGTAATAAAATCTTTTTTTGTTTTTTTCGAGACAGGGTTTCCCTGTAGTTTCTAGAGCCTGTCCTGGAACTAGCTCTTGTAGACCAGCCTGGCCTCGAACTCAGAGATCCGTCTGCCTCTGCCTCCCGAGTGCTGGGATTAAAGGTGTGTGCCACCACCACTCGGCTGTAATGAAATTCTAATCAATCAATCAGCCTTGGAGAATTTCACCAGAGGTGTGGTTTATTCGCCCTAGCAATTTCAGTTAGAACAATAGATGTTATAAGGCACAACGAGAAAGTGTACAATCTGGTGCAGCTATATTTCTCACATTCAATGATGCTTTCTACAAGGATCAGGAAATATAAATATAAATTTGGTCTTTATTATTTGCTTTCTTCATTATGTTATACACATAAATTTCTTATATAAAATGGGATTAATACTTACATTAGCAAAATAACAATAACAAGTTCTACCCTAAGGCCTATGGCCTCTCCAGACATGGGTATTTTACCAGAATTACAGTGCCAGACACAAAATCTCCCCCTGTCAAGCTTGCCTCTAACCTGATTAGAAAGTGCCTAAATAACCTATTGCAGTTATGCCACTATTGCAACAAATAGGTGCTTCTTTCCTGGAAGGTTGCTATTACACCTTGCAGTGGCTAAGCTTGGGAAAAATTTTCTCCTAGCAGCCTATTTCATCTCAGGCACTATGAACACTAGCCATCAGGGGAGATGCTTCCTGAACACTTTGAGATTGATTTCTAGTGCCCTGTAGCCAAAGTATATGGCAAACTTAACAAGAGGGTCTTGGTAAAGAGTTATAGTGGATAACTAAAGTCAGTAGCAGTCTGTTTTTTGGGCGACCTCTGAAGATTCCCTAAACAAAAGCTTATAGAAAGATAGTACATACTTTGCACTACAATTTTAATTAATAATCTCTGTCTTCTGAGAGTAATATTGTCCATCCAATTCAGGGTAATTCAATTCTAATACTTTTTATAGGTTGTAGTCTGAAATTAGTTTACTACCTAGTAGGTTTCATTAAGTATTTGTTCACATATCCTAGTTTTGGTTAAATCACCTGCCACCCCTTTCTATTTTCCATATTTCCCCACTTCCATTTCAGTTTAATGTTTTAACTCTTAGTGTTCTTCATTCTTTTTTTTTCACATAAGTTACACTATCCTTCTACTTTTTAAATTCTGAGTTATAATATAGGCTTCCATATAGTTCTTCATATCTAATTTCTTTGGTTTAACCCCCATCCTGAATTCCTTAATATTCCCATAGTTATCCCTTTTTGGCCCTTTGCACCCCAGTATTCTTCCTCACTACTTTCACTTAGCCTGCAGTCTACTCCCCACCCTCCATGAAAATGCCTTTCTACAATGTGCTTTCTGTTTTTTCTGGTTTCTACTTGTACTCCAAGTTAAATATAAAAACCCCAAGGTTTGAAATTCCCATTTCTGTGTGAGGAAGAATGAAGGTACTAGTTTTTCTAGACCTGAGTATATAATTTGGTATAATATTTTCCAGTTTTGTAAATTTACCTCCAAATTTCATGATTTCATTTTCCTTAAAGTTGATTAACTTCCCATGTGTGTGTGCCACATTTTTCTTTCTCATTCTACTGTTCATAAACAGCAAAATATATCTTATTTTGTGGCTATTTTGAACAGATCAGGAAGGAACATGAGTGTGTAAGTGTAACCCCAGTATAGTAAAAAGTCTGCAGGATATACTTCCAGGGGTGATAAAGTTGGGTAATAAGACAGTTCTATTTTTAGATTTCTTTCTTTTCTTTTTGAGAAACCTCCCAACAAACTTAGAAAGTAGCAGTATTAATTGCTTGCTATCTAAATATCTATTTTTATATCCATAGGCTTGAGCTTCTCTCAGAATAGGTCAGAGAAAGATATTTTTGAAGTGGTCTTTAATTGATGGAGAGATGCATAACTGGTCAAAATGCTAAGAATAAGAGACTCAATGTTTGGCAATAATCAGGACATTAATATTAGTAAATTACCCTCCCTAACACATAGAACATTGAAGAAGATGAAGCAGAAGGAATGCAAAAGCTAGAGTGCTATGAAATGCTCTATTATGAACATGACATGGCTGTGAAAACCGTGTCCTCACAGCATATCTGGTACCTGCAAAAGTCCTGTACAAGACTGAGTCTACCAAAATCCTCTCGGACATTATGTGAGTGATCTCCTCTCATACCCCTGTCCTGGCTTACTGAGGAGCTATTGACAATGGATAACTGCTGCTGGAAGGTGAATCATCCATTATTGAAGACATGTTCTGTAGAAAGGTTTTTATGTTCTAGTAGAGAGCTGATGCATATATGGGTGGGGTGAATTGAACCTAATGAGTTATCTTGATGGAGGAGTGTCTGTGTTAATTTCATTGGTTAATAAAGAAACTGCCTTGGCCCTTTAATAGGACAGAAAATTAGGTAGGCAGAGTAAACAGAACAGAATGCTGGGTAGAAGGCAGTGAGCAGATGCTTCAGGCAGTCACCATAGTGAGTCACCATGCCTCTCCTCTCGGAGATGGACACAGGCTAAGATCTATCCTGATAAGCGACCACCTCGTGGTGCTACATGGATTACTAAATATGGGTTAATTAGCCAATAAGAGGCTGAAACTAATGGGCCAGGCAGTGTTTAAATGAATATAGTTTCCATGTAATTATTTAGGATGTAAAGCTAGCTGGATGGTGGGACACAGCCCTGCCGTTCCATCTACACTATCTAAAAAAGATATGAAGTTGGTAAGGTAGATTAGGAAAATTGAGAGGAGATGGAGCAGGAATATGTATAGATATGATTATATTTCATTGTGTTCATGTATGCATAATATATTCAAAAGTAAACCTTTTGATATAAAAGACTACCTACTTTAGCATGACTTTGTGAGTTAAGTTACCTGGCATGTCACTTGATAAACTAACTACAAGGATAAAATCAGTAGTTGAAAACATATCAAAATATGGTAAATATCATTAGCCATCGGGCAATGTTGATTAAAAGCACAATGAGATATCAGCTTACCAAAATAAAAATGGCAACACGGAAACAATGATGATGAATATATTAACAAAGAGGCACTATTTTACAATGTTGTTAGAAATGTAAACTAGTGCGACTCTTACGATACACAGCATAAATTATCATGAAACAACTGAGAGTAGATCTATAACATGACTGAACTATCTACTGTCTGCAAATGTATTCTATTCAAAGGAAATGAAATCAGCATGAATAAAAGATATCTGCACAGATTTATTGCAACTCTGTTCACAATAGCTGTGGTATAGATGTAATCTTAGTTTCTTTCAATAGGTGAATGAATAAAGACTATCTAATACATATTGAATTATAATATATTACTCAGAAATACAAAAGACTGAAAGTTTCATTTGCAACAAAATAGATATAACTAGAAGTCATCATGTTAAATGAAATAAACTAGATGCGGAAATAAAAGTGCCATATATACATTCTTTCATTGCACATACATTCTTTCATTTATGGAAGCATGAGCATGTTAACTGAAATGAACAATAGTGGTTACTAGAGGTTGGAAAAGGTACAATGAGGATAAAAGGAGTTTAGACAATGGGTGTGAAAACACATTGAAATAAAAAGAATTGTGGGGACTGGGAAGATGGTTTGGTAGGTGAATTTCTTACTAAAGACCTGAGTTTAAACACTCAGCACTAACTAACCTAAAATTCCTCAGTTAGTAGTATTCACATGTAATCCTAGTGTTGCAAGGGTGGGGGAAGGAGGATCTCTGGAGCTTTCTAGCCAGCAAGTTTTTTTTTTTATAATCAATGAGAGTCCTTCCCTCAAAATATGAGGTATATAACAAGCAAAGGAAAACATCCAATACTGATTTCTGCCCTCCACATTTATGCCCACACATGTGAACACACATAAATATATACACAGGAATACACCATAAACCCAGACAGATAAAAGAAAGAAATATTAATTTCTGGTATATCATATATTTTATGCAGTCTATGAATAAGAAGACCAAACACTCCAAGAGTAAAGAAGTGATGAGATCAAAATGCCAATACCCCTGATTTGATCACTTCTCATCCTGGACATGTTCTGAAATTACATACTTGCAATTAATAGGTATGATCACTGTGTGATAATAAATTTTAACTTAAAAAGAAAAGATTAGATGGTTAGAATAATCTTACTTTAGTCAATGTTCATTGTCTTTATGGATTCTGACTGATATCAACTAGAAATGAGTATAAATCTTGGTTATTTATTATCTGGTTTCTAGTATATAATTTGAAAAAAAATCTTTAGTCTCACTTTCCCAATCCATAAAATGGGGATGATGATAGCTTTCACCCCATCAGGTCATAATGAGGTATGGTTAAGATAATGCACACAATGCTTTTAGAAATGTTAAGTGGTATAGAAATTCTTACTTTTGCTGTATCATTGAAGAATACCGTCCTTATACAAAGGATGGGTTGTCTAATTAGAAAGTTTCAGCTCCATGCTTTATGGTTGTTGTGTAACCAGGCCTGGATCACTCTTATTAGGCAAATATATGCAAATAATATAAAATGATAATTTCCAAACACAAATGAATATAGATAGGGATGCTTTATTTTTCACTGTTCACTTTGTGTAGGACTCTTGTGCAACATTATAGAGAAGGCAAGAACATGGAAGGGTGTTGATGTACAGCCAGGCTAATTAAGTCCAGAGCAACAGAACAGAAAACTAAATGAATGCAAGACAGAAACCTCTATGACCTTATGACTTCATAAGTGTGTCATTTACAAAAATAGACATAATTTCATAGAGGCCTTGTCAGAAATTTTAAATGAATCATTTACATCTATACAGTGGTATCTTTCTTGGGACACAAACCAAAAAAATATATAAAGAAGATATAAGAAGGAAAGAAGTTTATGCATTAATTTTATGTCAGTTTATTTCTCAAAAGTACCTTCATATGAAATTGGCTTAAGAACTTATGCCACGGAAAAAGGTCAGGAAACAGCCACACAGGCAGTGGAGGGAAATGGCAAGTGAGAAATAATGTATACCCGAGTGGCAGTTTCTCAGGAAATTCGGGATCTACCTACCCCAGGATCCAGCAATACCATTCCTGGGAATATACCCAAGAGATGCCCTATCATACTACAAAAGCATTTGTTCAACTATGTTCATAGCAGCATTATTTGTAATAGCCAGAACCTGAAAACAACCTAGATACCCCTCAATGGAAGAATGGATAAAGAAAGTGTGGAATATATATGCATTAGAGTACTACTCAGCGGTAAAAAACAATGACATCTTGAATTTTGCATGCAAATGGATGGAAATAGAGAATACTCTCCTGAGTGAGGTAACCCAGACCCAAAAAGATGAATATGGTATATACTCACTCATTAGTGGATTGTAACCATAAATGAAGGACATTGAGTCTATAATTCATGATCCTACAGAAGCTAAATAGGAAGGTGAACCCCCCCCCCCAAAAAAAACCATGTAGTTATCCTCCTGGATATTGGAAGTAGACAAGATTTCCAGGCAAAAATGGAGAGCTTGGGGGTGGGGGTGGGATGGGGGTAAGTTGAGATGGGGAGAGAGAAGTGAGAAGGGCAGGGTGGGGAGAACTTAGGGGAATGGGACAGTTGGGATGGAGGAAGAGTGGATATGGGAGCAGGGAAGTATATATCTTAATTAAGGGAGCCATTTGAGGGTTGGCAAGAGACCGGACTCTAGAGGGGTTCCCAGGTGTCCAAGGAGATGTCCCCAGCTTGTTCACTGAGAAGCTGAGGAGAGGGTGCCTGAACTGGCCCTATCCTATAGCCACTCTGGTGAATATCTTGTATACCACCATAGACCCTTCATCTGACGATGGATGGAGATAGAGACAGAGACCCACATTGGAATACTGGACTGAGCTCCCAAGGTCCAAATGAGGAGCAGAAGGAGAGAGAAAATGAGCAAGGAAGTCAGGGACAAGAGGGGTCCACCCACCCACAGTGATGGTGGGGCCGATCCTATGAGAACTCACCAAGACCAGCTGGACTGGGTCTTATGGAGCCTCTGAACAAACCGGACTCTCTGAATGTGGCTTACATGGAGGGCTGACTGAGAAGCCAAGGACAATGGCACTGGGTTTTGATTCTACTGTGTACTGGCTTTGTGGGAACTTAGTCTCTTTGGATCCTCACCTTCCTAGACATGGATGGAGGGGGAAGGACCTTGGACTTCCCACAGGGCAGGGAACCCTGACTGCTCTTTGGACTGGAGAGGGAGGGGAAATGATGGGGGAGGGTCATCTGTCTATGTGTTACTTTCATTGATTAATAAAGAAACTGCCTTGGCCCTTTAATAGGACAGAAAATTAGGTAGGCAGAGTAGAGAGAACAGAGTTGTGGGAGAAAGAAAGCAGAGTCAGGCAGACAGCTCAGGCAGTCACCATGCCCCCCCTCTCTGAGAGAGATGCAGGTTAAGATCTCTCCTGGTAAGCTACCACCTCATGGTGCTACACACATTAATAGAAATGGGCTAAGCAAGATGTCAGAATTAGCCAATAAGAGGCTGACTATGGGCCAGACAGTGTTTAAAAGAATTCAGTTTCTGTGTAATTATTTCACGTAAAGCTATCCAGGTGGTGGAAAGCAGCCCGCTGCTCCCCCTGCTACAGAGTGGTGCTCCAATGTGGTAAACTGGATCCATGTAAAACCTGAGAGAGCTTAATTTTAAACACACACACAAACAGAGTTTAACACAGCTTTTTGCTGTTTGCTAGGGCGTGCTGTAGAGAGATTTTCTGATTCAGCAATAGCAGCAGAAAAAAGCAGCACCAGCCATTTTAAAATGCAGCTTCCTGGGCCCTGTCTCCGGTGCAAACTCCGGCTATGGAACATTTCTGGGCCCACTCAGGTTTAGGAACAAAGTAGCTGAGACCATCCCTGTGGCTCAGCTCTTCCTGCCTGTGTAGGCAGTGGGATCAGGTCTACTAGAAAGTGGCAGTTTTGAAATATCAGTTTCTGGGCTGTGCCACTATCGTGATCTCTGTCCTGTCCCTGTGGGAGTCTTTGAATGGAGCATTTGGAGTAAAGTGCAACGATTTGTTTGACGGCAACTAGACTCGCTGTGTGCCTAAAAGAGGGTCATTGCATGCTATGGCTCAGAGGCACAAGCAGCTTTGCCATGTTAACTGTGCCATGCACATGGCTCGGAAGCACAAGCAGAGAAGCTCCCATGCTGAACTGTGCTGGTCTCAGACAGGAACTATTGTAATTACCATAATAACAGTACAGTTAAGGTTTAGGCTGGGCAGGAAACAGACGGTACTGTATTACCTCTGCATGGAGCAACTTAAGTTTTCAGGAAGAGCTTAGCATTTTAAGAAGTGCTCCTGGATAGTAAAAAACTACAGATTCACAATAGGACAGATTCAGACATAAAAGTCCTTTAAATGGATCACAATGTTGGATGAGTGTACGTAGGCTTGGGAGAGAGAAGAAAAACAATATAGAGAATAAAGTTAATGCCTTAAAAAAGGGGTAAAATCTTTAAAGAGACAGAGTACAGATAGCTATAGATTAAAAAAATAAAGAAAATAAGCCATGTAAAAATGGAAAATTCTCAGAGAGCCTGGATTCTTTGCATTATTGTGTTTTCTTTAAAACTTTTGAGTGTAAAGGAGCTAAGAACAACAAAAAAAAAAAAACATTCCATTAAATGGGCTGCTAAGCTGAACCTGCTTATATGTTCTAACGGTATCTTGACTTCAGAATTTGGATCTAAGGATATCATGCTTTGGAAAAGAGTTTCTTCTTTTGTTTTCACAGAGGATGAGACCCTGTGGATTGCTTCTATCCCAATATGATATGATAGACCACGCCCTCCTGAAAGGTTGATGTGAACACCCTCAAAAAATTACTTCGCTCAACTGCCGACTGAGATGTACCTAGTACACAGGTTATATACCATGAAAGACCTGATTATCAGCGCCCTCATATAGCAGGAAGAAGTTTGGAGATATAACTAGTCCATATTCCAAATTATTGTTTATAAATGTTCTTTTACATTTAAAGGGGGATATGATATGGATATGAATAATTTACATTGGTATAAATTTACTCTATTGATATAAATGTAAGGTCAATTTTGTTATATGTTTATGTATTTCTAATATTGATTGGGGTATTGTGATTGTGAAGTTCATTTAAAAATGTAATGTATGATTAGTAAATATAGGTTAATAGATAATCATCAATAACAGTCAAGCTTGTATTCATGTTAGATTTTCAAGACACATGAAAATATATTTCAGTTAGATAGGTATTCTTCATATCTTTCAAAGACTACATATGGCATTTTAAATGTTTTAATAATTTAGGGCTTTTCCTGACAATGAGACATGTCTGCTCCTGGCAGCACCAATCTACTTCAAGAGGAAGATGGGCATTGAAGAGGCTCCTTATGGAGTTGGATAGTCATTTGGGCAAGAAATTGATCTTGCCTGGACTGTTGCATAAACTGGACACAGAGAATCCTCAGAGAGAGGACTGCTGAACTTGCTTAAAGGTGAGATGATCCTTCGGGGTTCCTGATTCATGAAAGAGTCTGAGAGACATTCTGCAGGAGACAGCAGATAATGACTGAACTGTCTTTGAATTTTCCTGCTTCATGGAAATATCTGCTGGATACTATGGGCCTGTAGGCTGAAGATGGATGCCCCAACGGTACAGAGGTACTTTGGGGGACTGTCCAAGCAGTGAGATGTCTCTGTCATTTCTAGAGTTTGGAAGTTGCTTATTTCTTGTTTATTTAGGTAGTATTATATCCCTCTGGAGTCTTTGATGGAGCTGAAGACTAAATAGTTATAGTTTTCCTTAGTTATGGTAAAAGATAAAAGAGATATAAACATTGTAACTGTAATTCTTACTTGATAACTGTTTTGTTATATGTAATTTTACTATGTTAAAGGTAAAGCCTTTCTTTTGTGTTTAAACAGAAAAGGGGGAAATAATGGAGGAGGGTCATCTGTCTATGTGTTACTTTCATTGGTCAATAAAGAAACTGCTTTGGTTTCTTGAGTTCTTTATATATTTTAGAGATCAGACCTTTGTCTGATGTGAGGTTGGTGAAGATCTTCTTCCAGTCAGTAGGTTGCTGATTTGTCTTAATGACAGTGTCCTTTGCTAGACTTTAAAATGCTAATTAACCCAATTAAAAAAATGGGGCATTGAACTGAACAGAGAATTCTCAACAGAAGAAGTTCAAATGGCCAAAAGACACTTAAGGTCATGCTAACCTCCTTAGTGATTAGGGAAATGAAAATAAAAACAACTCTAAGATACCATCTTACACCTGGCAGAAAGGCTAAAATCAAAAACACCAATGATAGCCTATGCTGGAGAGGATGTGAAGTAAGGGGAACACTCATCCATTGCTGGTGGGAATGCAAACATGTGCAACCACTTTGGAAATCAGTGTGGCAGTTTCTCGGAAAACTGGGAGTCAACATACCTCAGGACCCAGCAATTCCACTCTTGGGAATATACCCAAGAGATGTCCAATCATACTACAAAAGCATTTGTTCAAATATGTTCATAGTAGCACTATTTGTAATAGCCAAAACCTGGAAACAACCTAGGTGCCCCTCAAAAGAAGAATGGATAAAGAAGGTTTGGCACATATACACTTTAGAGTTCTACTCAGCGGTAAAAACAATGACATCTTGAATTTTGCATGCAAGTGGATGGAAATAGAAAACACCATCCTGAGTGAGGTAACCCAGACCCAAAAAGAGGAATATGGGACGTACTCACTCATAAGTGGATTCTAGCCATAAGTAAAGGACATAGAGCCTATAATTCATGATCCTAATGAAGTTAATAAGAAGGTGAACCCAAAGAAAAACATTGTTATCATCCTGGATATTGGAAAATGACAAAATTGCCGCGCAGGGAGTGGGAGCAAGGGGGTGGGGGTGAGGTGGGAATAACGGGAGATGGGGGAGATAAGGGAGAAGGAGAGGATGGGGAGAGCTTGAGGGAATGGGATGGTTGGGATGGAGGAGGGATGGATGTGGGAGCAGGGAAGTATATATCTTAATTATGGGAGACATTTTAGGGTTGGCAAGAGATTTGACTCTAGAGGGGTTCCCAGGTGTCCAAGGAGATGTCCCCAGGTTTTTCCTTGGGCAGCAGAGGATAGGGTGCCTGAACTGGCCTTGTCCTATAGCCACACTGATGATTATCTTGCATATTACCATAGAACCTTCATGTGGTGATAAATGTAGATAGAGACAGAGTCCAACATTGGAGCACTGTACTGAGCTCCCAAGGTCCTAATGAGTAACAGAAGGAGGGAGAACATGAGCAAGGAAGTCAGGACTGCGAGGGGTTTGTTCACCCTCTGAGATGGTGGGACAGATCTAATGGGAGATCACCAAGGCCAGTTGGAATGGGACTGATGGAGCATGGGGTCAAGCTGGACTCTTTGAATGTGGCTGATGGTGGAGGCTGACTGAGAAGCCAAGGTCAATGGCGCTGGACTTTGATTCTACTGCATGGATTGGCTCTGTGGGAGCCTTGTCAGTTTGGATGCTCACGTTCCTGGACCTGGGGGGATTTGGAAGGACTTTGGACTTCCCATAGTGTAGGGAACCCTGACTGCTCTTTGTCCTGGAGAGGGAGTGAGTGGGGTTGTGGGTGGAGGGGAGGGGAGGGAAGTGGGAGGAGGGGAGGAGATAAAAAATTTTAAGAAAAAAATTTAAAAAAATAGAAAGAAAAAAACTGCTTTGGCCCTTTAATAGGACAGACAATTAGGTAGGCAGAGTAGACAGAAGAGAATTATGTTGAGAAAGAAACAGAGTCAGGCAGATGCCTCAGGCAGCCGCCATGACTCTCCTCTCCGAGACAGATGCAGGTTAGGATATTCCCGGTAAGCTACCACCTCGTGGTGCTACATTCATTAATAGAAATGGGTTAAGCAAGATGTGAGAATTAGCCAATAATTGGCTGAAACTATGGGCGAGGCAGTGTTTAAATGAATACAATTTATGTGTGCTATTTCAGGTGTAAAGGTAGCCAGGCAGCTGGGAGCTGGGCAGGAATGTAGCCCACAGCTCCTACTACAGGGAAGGGGGATGGGGGGAGGAGGAGGGAAATGGGAGGAGGGGAGGAGGTAAAAATTTGTAATAATAATAATAAAAACAAAAAAGAAATTAGAAATAATGTGTAAATGTGGAGTTCTGCCAATCAATGTATTTGAACTTTGTTTTCCATTTGACAACCACCAAAGACCACCACCAACAAAAACCCCTGAATTCAGTTTAGTTAATTACATGGGAAGTCTTTCTGTCTATGTGTTGCTTTTATTGTTTAATAAAGAAGCTGTTTTCAGCCAATGGCTTCAAAGAGTAAAGCCAGGCTGACAGAGATATGTACAGAGAGTAGGCAGATTCAGAGAGAATCAATGTAACCACCTGCAGGAGATAGACACCTCTGTCAGAGCCCACCAGAACCTTGTTGGGAAGCCACAGCTATGTGGCGAAAAACAGAATAATAGTACTGGGTTAATTTAAATTTGAGTTAGCCAGAAATACGCTTAAGTTTTTGGCCAAACAATACTGCAATTAGTACAGATAACTGTGATTATTTCAGGTGTCTGGGCAGCTGGGTAACGAATAAACAGCCTTCCCTAACAAGTTAGATGATCTGAAATCCTGTCCCTGGTACATGTGGGGACAAGAAAGAATTCCAGTCACAGCAGTATGACTGCTGCTTGAACATGGTAATAGGTAAGATTGTTTAGGAAGGAAAATTATTTTGGGAAAACAAGAAAGAATAATAGAACAGAAAGAAAAAAATGGAGAAAACTATTTAGAAAAATGTAATCAAAATTTAGCAGCTCTTTGTAGCTTTCTTTGTAAAAGAGATAAGAATATGTGAGGAAAGGGACTCATTATCTTGCTACTAGCCAGTAATTCATAGAAAACAGAAAGTGGGAATAGGGTAGAACAGCCCAGAGAACTGTATCACAGGCATGCCTATTAGCACCACTTACTGTTGACATAATAGAGAGCCATTTCACAGCATCCCAGTGTGCTTTACAAGTCCTTCCATAGCCCACATGCTAAATGCAAAATTGACCACAGTAGTTCCCCGCCCCCCCCATTTCTATGCACTTTGCATTTCAGACATTCAAACTGAGAATGTTGAGAAACAAAATGACTACAGAGAAAATTGTGTGTTCTCTTAGGTTAAAATCATAAAATAAAAAGAAAAAGCAGTAGTAGAAAGGACATATAATGTTTTAAGCATTCCAAATGCGAATTTGAGTTTTTGAATGCATGAAAATATCACTTTGAACACATTTTCCTGAGGGAAGATTGTTCAAAATTACAAAATTCTTCAAATCTAAATCATATTATTCTCCCAAACTTATACCAATAATAATAAAAGTCACCTGAATATTACTATAATAGGTACATAAAATACGTCAGTAATTGGGCTACATTTTGTTTCTACCAGTCTTTACCATCATAATAGTCCTATGCACTTTCATTATTTTCCCGTTTGCTAGTATGCTTTGTGTTACTATACAATTTCAGATAATTATTAACTGCTAAAACATGAAAGTGATGACACTGTCTCTAGGTACTTACACTGAGGAGGGATCAAGCATGCTGGGAAAAATGAATGTGCATTTTGAAAGATCTAATATATTCCCACAGAAGAACTCTTATGGCATCCTATTTATGCCTTGTATATAATCCCTCAATATTTGTCTTTGTGATCACACTGAGAACAAAACATGCTTATGCTTCTTTTCTTGTCTTCTCTCTAACTAATGGCATAATGTTGCTCATGAAAATTAATATTCAGTAAGAACTCAACTTGGTGGATTAAAAAGGAGAATATCAAAAACACTACATTAGTTGACTTACTCTGTAAACCAGTCCAAACTTTATGATCTTGTCTGTTGGAAATTTGGGCTGAGCTCATCTAAAGAGTAGTTCTGATTTATTTGGGGTTCAGTCACATCTATGCAATCATCAGTCAACTATCCACTTATATTTGGAAGGTTGCTTTCCTATCAGATTATGCAACAGGGATGTTTTAGTTTGTTTTATGCTTCCTTAACCAGTTGCCACGTTCTGATTATTTTAGAGTGAGCAGAAATTTCTTTGACTTATAGTTTTGAAGTCTCAAAATAACTAGTTCAACTCTGATAATAACAGAATTCCCATTTATGAAAGTAGAGCTTCGTATACTAATTACAGTGCATTCATCCTCATTTCACAACAGTTTTCATTATGAATTAATTTTATAGCACATGGACTTTGAGGGAATGTTCAAAACTTAGGAAGGAGCAATAAGGCTACATCGTTCTCATTTATCCAGGAGTGACCATGCTGGTAGACTTCCAATACTGGAAATAAAAATATTCAAATATTCTCATGCCCTTGAATCAAAATGATTCCATGTTGTTTTTGTACTATTATATTAACTAAGGAGGTAAAATGATGGCCCAAGTACCAGAGGTGTCCTATTTATGTTTTCATGGAGAAAGCTTCAGTTTTTTCAGTATATGAAAGAAGGATCAAAATATTAAACATATATTTTATATAAAATAACCTTTAAAGATAATCCATATATTAAAATCTATGTACAGCTCAAATAACACAGACAAAGTTACACAATTTATCAATACATGGGGTTATTTTGTGGATTTAATCGGAAGAAGTCTCTTCAAGGAGAATAGCAAATCACACCTCAGATTGTGTCTGTGAAGACATTTCCATAGATAATTAAAGAGGATATTGATACTGAATACAGACAATATAATCCAATAGGCTAATGTCCCCCATGAAATAAAAATGGGAAGTAGGAGGAGGATGTTAGACATGGAGTTAAAGATTTTGCTTGTCCTAATAGATTTTAATTAATTCATTTCCTCTTTTTTATGTCCCTAGACTTCCTTTTGACTTGAAATGTGTGTCTTATGTCACTGAATGTTAGAAGTATATAATATGCATTTTAATTCCATAGATACCTATGACAAAGTATCTTGTTTCACAGTGTAGACACTGGAAACACTTGAGCAATAGAGGAACTGTTGAGACTTTGAGGGAAAGAATTAGTATGTTTATTGTTGTATCCAAGATAGTTATATTGTATTTGGCAGAACTTCTTGTTTTCATTTGGAAACTACTACATGAGAAGATGTGCTTAGGTGTTATTGACAAGTTAAGGATTTGTTAACCTTGATGTTAAACTTGATTGAATTAAGAACTGATTATAGGAAATTAATTAAACATGCCTCTGAGACATCTGGCAGAGAAGAATGTGGGCTTAGGGGAAGAAAGGACAAAGAGGCTTGCACAAGCATTTTCCTCCTCTGTTTCTTACCCATCAAAAAGTAAGCACTCTGTTTTTTATTGCAATGATGTTTTCCTCATCACTGGCATAGAAACAGAGGATTGAGCCAACCATGGTTGGGAACCTATAACATTGTGAACTGCAATTAATATATCCTTCCTTTCAATGTTTTCTAAGGTATTTTATCACAATAATACAAAGACTTACTAACAAACTACTTCAGCTATATCCAAATACAGACAGAGTGCTTTCTGTGCTATTGATATTATCTCTCAATTAAGTATTATGGCTAAGAATCTGTATCTTGATCAACTCACTCAATATAGCATTTTAAACATGGTTCTTTAAAGACCATAGTAAAGAATATAAATGAATTCTTCCTGTGGGATTAGTTGCTCATTACATAGTTTTCTGTAGCCAGGATATTTGAGGGAGATAAGACTATTTTAAGTTATGGTTCCCCACTTATTAGTACTTGGTAAATAATACTTTTTATTTTTATCTGGGATGTCCTCATCAGATCCTTCCGTTAAAAATATTTTTTTATTTTTATCATCCTCAAGTAAAAATGGATAAAATAATACTGTATCATATATTGATAATTAATTTAATGCATAGAGAATTATTTTTCATTTGATTGTTTAGAGACAGAGGTTTTCTGTATAGTCCTGGCTGTCCTGGAAGTCACTCTGTAGACAAGGTTGTCCACAAAATCACAGATGTCTATCTGCCTCTGCCTCCTGAGTGCTTTAATTAAAGGCATGTGCCACCACAGCCTGGCTACATAAGGAATTATTAATATGTATTTAGGTATACAATACATTTTAAATAAACATCTGTGTTCATATATATATGTATATATATGAATGAATATATATATATATATATACATGCTTAAGAATTAACTGCCTATTAATATATAATAATTCATCAAGTAGTATGGGACACTATGCCTGGTATTAAGTGCTATAACACTTTGAGAAACATGTTTATGTATCTAGGAACACAGAGGTAACAAGAAAGCACATTAAAAGTTCATATGGAAAGCAGTGTACAAAGTCAGGGAATGGTAGGTAGTCTGAATGGAGCCTCCTTAAGTATTTCTTTGTTCTTGTTATTTTAGTTTCTTGCAGTTATTGAAGAATGAAACAACTGAATTGGACATTCTCAACTCATCTTCCTCTTAGTTCTCTGTTAGTGATACTGAAAAACCCAAACCTAGTTTGCTATAAGGTCACAAACAACATGGGTGGGAGTTGAAGAATGGCAATAAAAAAATGGCAGATCAAAGCCAGACATGGTGACACACAACTTAAATCCCATCACTAGGCAGGCAGAGGTGCATGGATCTCTGTGAGTTTGAGGCCATCCTGATCTACAGAGGGAGTTCCAGGACATCTAGGGATAGACAGAGAATCCTTTATATATATTCAAAAGACTGCTTATCAAGTGAAAATATTTTTTTTTGAGATAGGGTTTCTCTGTAGCTTTGGAGCCTGTTCTGGAACTAGCTCTTGTAGACCAGGCTGGCCTCAAACTCACAAAGATCCACCTGCCTCTGCCTCCCGAGTATGGGATTAAAGGCGTGTACCACCACCGCCCGGCCTCAAGTGAAAATATTATACATGATAACTGAAATAATTGAATAAGTTCTGAATTCACATTATAGTAAACTCATCACTATAAGATTATTGGTATACCCATGGTTGGTTATGGGTTATGAAAAAAATGGAGGATTTATTCAATTGCTTTTATTTTCTATAATATGTCCAGGGCAAATGCCTTGGAGCTGAAGCTAACATTTGGAGAAAATACCTTACTGAATAAATGTATGTGTCATTACCGTGAAAGCAGAGCTCTCTCTTTGGAGTGCCCTCTAACTTTAGAACTCTATCTACTGAAAAGAAGAACAACTTAGAAATTATAATTTATGAGATAATAACGTTTTGAGTGTTGATATTTTAACACTGCTTAAATCACTTTTTGTCAAAATTTAAAAGTAAAACAAAAACTTTAAGTAAATATTTGAAAAAATATTGAAAGGCCTGGAGATATAAAATACAGCTATCAAAAGTATCATGTCACATTTTACAGAAGTTACTATTCAATATGTTATTCTTTTACTCTTATTTTCATGAAATAATTCAGGCTGATAATATTAATGTTATCCTTACATATTACAAATTTTAAGTAAACTTTCACTCCCTTTTACTGAGGTAGCCATCAATCAACAACATATTAAAAATTAACATTACACTAATAATACAATAATATAGTAAGATACCTCAGAATTCAAATGAATAAAATAATATGGGAGGTATGGATCATTAATGAATAGAGAAGAATAAAGACATTCTAGCCAAATAATGTGGCATGTGGTGTCCATATTTTTCACCCAAACTAAAAAGGAAAAAAATACCTGCGAAAGATAAAAAATAAATTACATACTAACTCTTATCAATTTGTATTAGCTATTTGAAGTATATTCAAATTATGTTCAGATCAAGTAGAATGTTTTTGTTCTTTGGAAAATATATTACATGTTGAAATATTTAAGAAATAAAATATATTCTCGGGACCCTTTACAAAGTTTTCTCTAAAAACAAAAATATCAAAAAGGAAAAACAAGTATGGGTAAAGTTTATAGGTAAACATATGAATTGGGAATATACCCAAGAGATGCCTAATCATACTACAAAAGTATTTATTCAACTATGTTTATAGTAACACTATTTGTAATAGCCAGAACCTGCAAACAACCCCTCAATAGAAGAATGGATAAAAAAGGTATGGCTCATATACACTTTAGAGTACTACTCAGTGGTAAAAAACAATGACATCTTGAATTTTGCATGCAAATGGATGAAAATAGAAAACACCATCCTGAGTGAGGTAATCCAGACCCAAAAAGAGGAATATGGGACGTACTCACTCATAAGTGGATTCTAGCCATAAGTAAAGGACATAGAACCTATAATTCGTGATCCTAGAGAAGCCAAATAAGAAGGTGAACCCAAAGAAAAACATATTATCTTCCTGGATATTGGAAATTGACAAAATTGCCGCGCAGGGAGTGGGAGCACGGGGGTGGGGGTGAGGTGGGAATAACGGGAGATGGGGGGAGAGTAGGGAGAAGGAGAGGATGGGGAGAGCTTGAGGGAATGGGATGATAGGGATGGAGGAGGGATGGATGTGGGAGCAGGGAAGTATATATCTTAATTACGGGAGCCATTTTAGGGTTGGCAAGAGATTTGACTCTAGAGGGGTTCCCAGGTGTCCAAGGAAATGTCCCCAGGTTTTTCCTTGGGCAGCAGAGGATAGGGTGCCTGAACTGGCCTTGTCCTATAGCCACACTGATGATTATCTTGCATATTACCATAGAACCTTCATGTGGTGATAAATGTAGATAGAGACAGAGTCCAACATTGGAGCACTGTACTGAGCTCCCAAGGTCCTAATGAGTAACAGAAGGAGGGAGAACATGAGCAAGGAAGTCAGGACTGCGAGGGGTTTGTTCACCCACTGAGATGGTGGGACAGATCTAATGGGAGATCACCAAGGCCAGTTGGAATGGAGCATGGGATCAAGCCAGACTCTTTGAATGTGGCTGATGGTGGAGGCTGACTGAGAATCCAAGGACAATGGCGCTGGGCTTTGATTCTACTGCATGGATTGGCTCTGTGGGAGCCTTGTCAGTTTGGATGCTCACGTTCCTGGACCTGGGGGGATTTGGAAGGACTTTGGACTTCCCATAGTGTAGGGAACGCTGACTGCTCTTTGTCCTGGAGAGGGAGTGAGTGGGGTTGTGGGTGGAGGGGAGGGGAGGGAAGTGGGAGGAGGGGAGGAGATGGAAATTTTTAATAAAAAATAAAAAAGAGTAATTTTTTAAAATTGCTTTCTTGTTTTGAAGTGAGTTTCAACTTTAATAACTTATACCTGTATATCTACTTAAATCCTCTGAAGTTATATTTAATAAGAGATATTTTAATTGTTTTGTAAAGTTTCTCAACAAAATCCTAGTATATAGCAATGCGTATATGAACAAATGTCAAGTGTTGAATTATAATTTTTCTAGATACAATTATGACTAGTATTACACTATACTTCACAATAAATAACAACTAAATAAACTGATAGGAAACCTACTCTTGAGATTTCTTAGGACTTTTGGGAAGCCTGTTTACATCCACTATTTCTTTATTTTATCTTTTTATCTCCATGTGGTAAAAAAGATACTGATCAATAAAGTCTTATTATCTGTGTTTACTCATATTAATCTAAAGTTTCATCTGAAATATCTGGATCAAAGCAGAACCTTTGTATATTTAAAAATTAGAAGATTAGTTTTCTTTTGCCTCAAATGTTCATTTTTTTTGTACAATATGATGATTTATGTCTCCCTCCACATAATAGAAATGAATCCTGAATATTAAAATTTAGGTGTGTGTATGTAAACATTTCCCCTCTTCTCCCTTGAAGAAGATGGAATGTTAACATCTCTAAGCAAATAAAGTCTTCTTGGGAAGAGAATCAGAGGGGCATTCGTTCTTAAACTTAGAATCAAGTTCATAGTGGGAAAAGAAAGACATTGTCTGAGGCCCATATAAAGTTTTCAGATGAAAGAGCATACTTCTGAGGAAATAAATATTTGACTATGTATATCATAAACACTTAACTTACAAGAACAATCCACTCATACAGACCCCAGAAAAGTGTCTCTGAAAGTCTCTAGTAGAAACAAAATTTATTTTGCCAGAGTTTAACAAGTATCACAATTCAGTTGTGATAGGGAAAGACTGAGAAAGAGAGAAACACAAAGAATTTAACCAACATTTTAAAGTCTCCATTACTTAGAAAGAAAATAAAATGAATTTTTAATAACTCTGCACCTCATGCATTTATAGTATACTGGGTTAACAAATGAACTGATCCTTTTTAAGGGGTGTTATCTGGACTATGAATCTTTTATTTGCATATTGTATTAAAGTCAAAGGTTTTAATTTTAGAATATACTTGAAAATGACTAGAACATCAAAATTGAGAGGCTCAGTTTTGATGGGTTTTCTGGGAAGAAAACATCTCTGTAGTGTGCTCTTTGAAAGGCAGACAAAAGAGAGTAGAACAAAGCAATGGTAGGCAATTTTTATAAAAGTGACAAAAAAGGTCCTCATGGTCAGAATATATACACGATGGTTCAGAAATAATTGGGTATGTGTTTATAATTAGTATCTAGCTTTCTTTAGCTTTTTCTCTGTGGGCATCTATGCAAATGAAATGCATTATTTCTAAATGCTTGCCTTTTATGATCAGGTAGCATAAAAGTACCCACTGAAAAAGATTCGTTAAAACTCATGATTAAAAATTAACAGATTTACCCAGCTATGATGCATATGAACCACAGAAATTACCAGCATGGGATGAAAACTATAAAGGTGCCGTTTTCCATACATAAGTTGACAATAACCAAATCTTTCTTTATTTTTTTTTTTTGAGCAGGTGGTATTTATTTGTTTAGGAATAAATATGTATATACATATGTATGGAACAAGAACTGATGAAAAATGAGGTCAAAATTTGAAAGAAAACAAAGGAAGGGTAAATGGGAGGGTCTTCAGAGAAGAAAGGGAAGGGGAAAATTACATATCATATTATAATCTCAAAAATAAAAAATAACTTAAAATGTGCTCTGATAATTCCAACATCTGGATCATTTGGGGGTCATTATCAGTTGACTCTTGATGGTTTTGAAAATATATTCCAGATTCCTGCGGGGGGGGGGGCGTGCGGGCTCCTTCAGATTGTGCTGGCAGGTTAGCTGTGTGATATTCCATCCCGCCCTGCCCCCACCTTGGCCCTTTTGTCTGGGCGGTGTCCTTGGGCTTCCTGGAATCCCTGATCTTGTGCCCTGGAGTTCCATCTGGACTAGCTTGTCTTTGTTTCTCATGTCCCTGCCTCTCCCGAGCCTTCCCTAGTGTTTTAAGGTGTCCTGCTCCTGTACTAAGGCCATCCACCCAAAGGGGTCAGACTCTGGCCTCCAGGAAGGTCTGAGGATTCCTGCAGAGGGGTGCAGGCTACTTTAGATTGTGCTGTCAGGTTTGCTGTGTGATATTTCATCCCGCCCTGCCCCCACCTTGGCCCTTTTGTCTGGGCGGCATCCCTGGGCTGCCTGGAATCCCTGATCCTGTGCCCTGCAATTTTATCTGGACTGGTGAGTGAGTGCAAACCCTGGGGCAACCTGCCCTGGGAGAGAGCAGAGATCCCCTCCCCCCAGCTCCTTCTGCAGGCTTGTCTTTGTTTCTCATGTCCCTGCCTCTCCCAAGCCTTCCCTAGTGTTTTCAGGTGTCCGGCTCCTGTACTAAGGCCATCCACCCAAAGGGGGCAGACTCTGGCCTCCAGGCAGGTCTGACGATTCCTGCAAGGGAGAGCGGGCTTCTTCATATTGTGACGCAAGGAATAGGTCCTCCTCTGGCACTGGGGAGATCCAACCAGATTCAGTCACAGAAAAGATTGGTCTAGGACACCAAGCACCTCCGGGCTCCATTTGAAGGAAGAGATGGGCAGGCGCCAATGCAGGAGCTCCTCCAACAACATGAAAGGCAACATGACATCACCACAATCCAGACATCCTGAAACAACAAGAATTGAACACCCTACCCCAGAAGATATAGAAGAAACCGACCTTAAACAGTACTTTATAAAAATAATAGAGGACCTTAAACAGGAGGTAAAAAACTGCCATAAAGAAATGGAGATGACAAACAAAAAAGTAGACAAAATAAATAAATCTCTCAAAGATACCCAAGAAAAACAAGAAAAAGCAATCAAACAGGTAAGGGAAACAGTACAAGACCTGATAAATGAAATGGAGGTAATGAAGAAAACACAAGCTGAGGGAAGACTGGAAATGGAAACTCTGAGTAAACGAACAGAAACTTCAGAGACAAGTATTTCCAACCGAATACAAGAGATGGAAGAAAGAATCTTGAACTCTTAAGATACTATAGAGGAAATAAATTCACATATTAAAGAACTAAACAAATCTAACAAATTCTTAACACAAAACATTCAGGAAATCTGGGACACCATGAAAAGACCAAACCTAAGAATAATTGGGGTAGAAGAAGGAGAAGAATTACAACTCAAAGGCCCAGAAAACATATTCAACAAAATTATAGAAGTAAACTTCCCCAACCTAAAAAAGGATGTTCCTATGAAGGTACAAGAAGCCTACAGAACACCAAATAGACTGGATCAAAAGAAAGCATCCCCACGCCATATAATAATCAAAACACAAAACATACAGAATAAAGAACAGATATTAAGAGCTGCAAAGGAAAAAGGTCAAGTAACATACAAAGGGAAACCTATCAGAATTACACCTGATTTCTCAATGGAAACCAGGAAAGCCAGAAGGTCTTGGATAGATGTGCTACAGACACTAAGGGAACATAGATGCAAGCCTAGACTACTATACCCAGGAAAGCTTGCATTCACCATTGATGGAGAAAGCAAGATATTCCAGGACAAAAACAGATTTAAACAATACGTAGCCACAAATCCAGCCTTGCAGAAAGTAATAGAAGGAAAATCACAAACCAAGGAGTCCAACAATAACTCAGGCATCTAGCAACCCTTCACCAGCACAACTAGAAGAAGGGAAACACACAAACTCTACTACAAAAAATGACCGGAGTTAATAACCACTGGTCATTAATATCACTTAATATCAATGGACTCAATTCACCTATAAAAAGGCACAGGCTAAGAGATTGGATACGAAAACAGGATCCAACATTCTGCTGTTTACAAGAAACACACCTTAACCACAAAGACAGACACCTACTCAGGGTAAAGGGTTGGGAAAAAGGTTTATCCAGCAAATGGACCTGAGAAACAAGCCGGTGTGGCCATACTAATTTCTAACAAAGTTGACTTCAAACTAAAATCAATCAGAAGAGATGGAAAGGGACACTTTATACTCATAACAGGAAAAATCCTTCAGAATGAAGTCTCAATCCTGAATATCTATGCCTCTAATATAAAAGCTCCCACATATGGAAAAGAAACACTTCTAGAACTCAAGGTAGCCATCAAACCACACACACTAATAGTTGGAGACTTCAACACTCCTCTCTCACCAATGGACAGGTCAATCAGACAGAAACCTAACAGAGAATTGAAAGACTTAATGGAGGTAATGAACCAAATGGACGTAACAGACATCTATAGAACATTCCACCCAAATAGGAAAGAATATACCTTCTTCTCTACGGCTCATGGAACCTTTTCGAAAATTGACCATATACTTGGTAACAAAGCAAACTTCCACAGTTACAAAAAAATATTAGTAACCACCGGTGTCTTATCGGATCACCATGGATTAAAATTAGAAATCAACAACAATGCCACCCCTAGAAAGCCCACAAACTCATGGAAACTGAACAGTCAACTACTGAACCACACCTGGGTCGAGGAAGAAATAAAGAAAGAAATTAAAGTCTTTCTTGAATATAATGAAAACAAAGACACAACATACTCAAACCTATGGGACACAATGAAAGCAGTGCTAAGAGGAAAGTTCATAGCACTAAGTGCCCACTTAAAGAAAATGGAGAAAGCACTCATTGGTGACTTAACAGCACACCTGAAAGCTCTGGAAAAAAAAAGAAGCAGACTCACCTAGGAGATGTAGAAGACTGGAAATAATCAAACTGAGGGCAGAAATCAACAAAATAGAAACACAGAAAACAATCCAAAGAATCAATGAAACAAAAAGCTGGTTCTTGGAGAAAATCAACAAGATTGACAAGCCCCTAGCCAAACTAATCAAACGGCAGAGAGAGAACACACAAATTAATAAGATCAGAAATGAAAAAGGGGACATAACCACAGACACAGAGGAAATTCAGAGAATCATTAGATCTTACTACAAAAGTCTGTATGCCACAAAATTGGAAAATGTGAAAGAAATGGACACTTTTTTAGATAAGTACCATATACCAACGTTAAACCAGGACCAGATAAATGCTCTAAATAGTCCTGTTAGTTGCGAAGAATTAGAAACTGTTATCAGAAACCTCCCTACCAAAAAGAGCCCAGGACCAGATGGTTTCAATGCGGAATTCTACCAGAAATTCCAAGAAGACCTAATACCTATACTCCTTAAGGTATTTCATAATATTGAAACACAAGAGTCACTGCCAAATTCCTTCTATGAAGCTACAGTTACCCTGATACCTAAACCACACAAAGACTCAACCAAGAAAGAGAATTACAGGCCAATCTCACTCATGAACATTGATGCAAAAATTCTCAATAAAATACTGGCAAACCGAATCCAAGAACACATTAGAAAAATTATCCACTATGATCAAGTAGGCTTCATCCCAGAGATGCGGGGCTGGTTCAACATACAAAAATCTATCAATGTAATCCATCATATAAATAAACTGAAGAAAAAAAAAACCATATGGTCATCTCATTAGATGGTGAGAAAGCATTTGACAAAATTCAGCATCCATTTATGATAAAGGTCTTGGAGAGATTAGGGATACAAGGGTCATTCCTAAATATAATAAGAGCTATTTACAGCAAGCCGACAGCTAACATCAAATTAAACGGAGAGAAACTCAAGGCTATCCCAATAAATTCAGGAACACGACAAGGCTGTCCACTCTCTCCCTATCTCTTCAATATAGTACTTGAAGTTCTAGCAATAGCAGTAAGACAACATAAGGGAATCAAGGGGATTCGATTTGGAAAGGAAGAAGTTAAACTTTCGTTATTTGTAGATGATATGATAGTGTATATAAGCGACCCCAAAAACTCCACCAAAGATCTCCTACAGCTGATAAACTCCTTCAGTAACGTGGCAGGCTACAAGATCAACTCCAAAAAATCAGTCGCCCTCCTTTATACAAAGGATAAGGAAGCAGAGAGGGAAATCAGAGTAGTATCACCTTTCACAATAGCCACAAATAGCATAAGATATCTGGGAGTAACTCTAACCAAGGAAGTGAAGGATTTATTTGACAAGAACTTTAAGTCTTTGAAGAAAGAAATTGAAGAGGATACCAGAAAATGGAAGGATCTCCCCTGCTCATGGATTGGAAGGATCAACATAGTAAAAATGGCAATTCTACCAAAAGCAATCTATAGATTCAATGCAATCCCCATCAAGATCCCATCAAAATTCTTCACAGATATTGAGAGGACAATAATCAACTTTATATGGAAAAACAAGAAACCCAGGATAGCCAAAAAGTCTTATAAAATAAAGGTACTTCTGGAGGCATTACCATCCCTGACTTCAAACTGTATTACAGAGCTACAGTATTGAAAACAGCTTGGTACTGGCATAAAAACAGAGAAGTCGAGCAGTGGAATCGTATAGAAGACCCGGATCTTAAACCACAAACCTACGAACACCTGATTTTTGATAAAGGAGCCAAAAGTACACAATGGAAGAAAGAGGGCATCTTCAACAAATGGTGCTGGCATAACTGGATGTCAACGTGTAGAAGAATGAAAGTAGACCCATATCTATCACCATGCACAAAACTCAAGTCCAAATGGATTAAAGACCTCAATATTAATCTGAACACACTGAGCTTGATAGAGGAGAAATTGGGAAGTAGTCTACAACAAATGGGCACAGGAGACTGTTTCCTATGCATAACCCCAGCTGCACAGACATTAAGGGCAACATTGAATAAATGTGACCTCCTGAAGCTGAGCAGCTTCTGTAAAGCAAAGGACATTGTCACTAAGACACAAAGGCAGCCTACTGACTGGGAAAAGATCTTCACCAACCCTGCAACTGACAAAGGTCTGATCTCTAAAATATATAAGGAACTCAAGAGACTACACTTTAAAATGCTAATTAACCCAATTAAAAATGGGGCGCTGAACTGAACAGAGAATTTTCAACAGAAGAAGTTCAAATGGCCAAAAGACACTTAAGGTCATGCTCAACCTCCTTAGCTATTAGGGAAATGCAAATCTAAACAACTTTGAGATATCATCTTACACCTGTCAGATTGGCTAAAATCCAAAACACCAACGATAACCTTTGCTGGAGAGGTTGTGGGGTAAGGGGTACACTCATCCATTGCTGGTGGGAATGCACACTTGTTCAACCACTTTGGAAAGCAGTGTGGAGGTTTCTCAGGAAATTCGGGATCTACCTACCCCAGGACCCAGCAATTCCACTATTGGGAATCTACCCAAGAGATGCCCAATCATACTACAAAAGCATTTGCTCACCTATGTTCATAGCAGCATTATTTGTAATAGCCAGATCCTGGAAACAACCTAGATGCCCTTCAGTGGAAGAAAGGATGAAGAAACTGTAGAATATATACATGCTAGAATACTACTCAGAGGTAAAAAACAATGACTTCTTGAATTTTGCATGCAAATGGATGGAAATAGAAAACACTATTCTTTGAGTGAGGTAACCCAGACCCAAAAAGATGAACATGGGATGTACTCACTCATAATCGGTTTCTAGCCATAATTAAAGGACATCGAGCCTATAATTTGGGATCCGTGAGAAGATAATAAGAAGGTGAACCCCCCCAAAAAAGATATATTAATCCTCCTGGATATTGGAAGTAGACACTATCGCCATGCAAGAATTGGGAACTTGAGGGTGGGGTGAGACGCGGCCAAGAACCTCCACCTGGCGAGAGATGTAGAAAATGACTGAGCCCCACATTGGAGCACCGGACTGAGCTCCCAAGGTCCTGATGAGGAGCAGAAAGAGAGAGAACATGAGAAAGAAACTCAGAACCGTGAGGGAACCTCCACCTGGCGATAGATGAAGAAAATGATTGAGCCCCTCATTGGAGCACTGAACTGAGCTCCCAAGGTCCTGATGAGGAGCAGAAGGAGAGAGAACATGAGAAAGAAAGTCAGGACCGTGAGGGGTGCGTTCACCTTTAGAGATGGTGGGACAGAACTAATGGGAGATCACCAACTCCGGTTGGAAGGGGACTGATGGAACATGCAACCTAACTGGACTCTCTGAATGTGGCTGACAGTGGGGGCTGACTGAGAAGCAAAGAACAATGGCGCTGGGCTCTGATTCTTCTGCATGGACGGGCTCTCTGGGGGCCTTCTCAGCGTGGTCGATCACCTTCCTGGACCTGGGGGGAGTTGGAAGGACCTTGGTCTTAACATAGAGTAGGGAACCCTGATGGCTCCTTGGCCTGGAGAGGGAGGGAGGGCGGGTATGGGTGGAGGGGAAGGGAGGGAAGGGGGAGGAGGAGGGGAGGAGATGGAAATTTTACATATAAAAAAAAATAAACCATGAAAAAAGAAAGAAAAAAGAAAAAAAAAAGAAGGAAAATATATTCCAAAAATTTCTTTTGTTCTCCATGACTCAGGTGATCTTCCAGTCTGTCCTTGACACTCTGAATGGCCAGTAATGATTAGTCTGGTTCCTGTTTTCTCTTCTTGTTGTTGATTTTTATTGAGCTTTACATTTTTCTCTGCTCTTCTCTCTGCCTCTCCTCTCCCCTTCAACCCTCCCCCACGGTCCCCATGCTTCCAATTTACTCAGGAGATCTTGTCTTTTTCTACTTCCCATGTAGATTAGATCTATCTATGTCTTTCTTAGTGTCCTCATTGTTGTCTATTTTCTCTGGGATTGTGATTTGTGAGCTGGTTTTCTTTGCTTTATGTTTAAAAACCACTTTATGAGTGAGTACATGTGATACTTGTCTTTCTGTGCCTGGGTTTCCTCACTCAAAATGATGTTTTTCTAGATCCATCCATTTTCCTGCAAATTTCAAGCTGCTATTTTATTCTGCTGTGTAGTACTACATAATTGTGTAAATGTACTAAATTTTCCTTATCTCATCTTTGGTGGAAGGGTATTTAGGTTGTTTCCAGGTTCTGTCTATGACAAATTGGACTTAAGATTTCCTCAACAAGAGGCAAATCATCCTTGGTACTGGAAGCTTAGCCATCCTCACAGGGCTAGTGAAGTCCAGGTTCTTAGAGGAGAACAAGCATCACTTTGTTAAATCAGCACAATCCATAACTACATTCTAAATAATTGTCTTCATGCCTAAAGATAAGTGTAGTCCTCATCCTTCATCAAGAAAAATTCTCTGCAAAAATGGAGACCATTACAGAAAACCACAATTAATCAAAAGACTGAGGAGTCTAGTAGTTACTGATACATTTACAACCCAACTCCTGTGTTGGGAGCTGCAGACCCTCAGACCCAAAATTTCTCTGACCTTTTGCCTGCTGGAGGTAAAGAACTTGTTTTTCTATGTTTGAAGCTGCTCTGATTATGGGGCCCTCATGAGTTCCTGAAAATCAAAAAGTGGTTTCTCATGGGCTTTCAGTAGAAAAATCCTGAGAGCTAGGGCATGGCTACTAGTCAAGGAGAGCCCTATATAAGCTGCCTTGGAACAAAATAAAATTGGCATTCTTTCTTCAAGAGTGACCCACGTCTCTGTGTGTTCTTTAATGCCCAGACCCTTGTTTGACCATGGTTCCAGGTGGTGTAGGCACCACACTCCTGCTGAGAACAAGACTAGTCTTTACCAGGGACTTCACATATATGTTTAAAAAGGCTGACCTTTGTTACTAAATAACCAGCTGATATATAATCAATATAGTATCAGTATACAGATAAGCATGTGGTATTTATTTATATATTTATGAACACACACATACTTACATAAAAACAGATAACAAGGAAGAGGGAGTGAGTTTACATTGAAGAAAGGGAGGACCTGGGAGAAGTTGGAGGTAGGAACAAGAAGTGGGGAATGAGGTAATTATATTTGAATTCCAAAAATTGAAAAATATTTTGAAAAATATTTAGAACTTCTCTATGGGCTGGAGAGATGACTCAGAACTGAGAGTCTTGCTCTTTGAATGGACCCGAATTCACCTGCCAGAACCCACATAGTGACTTCTAACCATCCATACCTTCATATCTACTAGATATGACACCTTTTCTCATCTCTGAAAATATCATGTAGATATATACCAATCACATATATATGCAAACACTCATAAGCAGAAAATAAAAACTTTTTTTAAATTTTATGGTCAATTTTACTTCATTTTCAACCACCTATATTAGCTTTTCTATTGTTTTATTCTGTACATTATACACAATTACTTTTTAAGTATTTTCTGTAATAACTTCATTTGTGGGCTTCTCTCTATCACTCCTTTCTCTTACATTTTTATACTTAAACTTATTCTTTAAATTTCCTCTGATGGTCACACTTTGGACATAAAACTTTTGTAGCAGGATAGAATAATAGCATTTCCTTCTGAAAGTATTCATTTGTCTCTTTGCAACACAAATAGGATAGGCGTTATGCAGTAATATATATACATATATATATTCATATACATATGTATATATATATATGTATATATATAATATCAACCACCTGTGGCTTAGTCATTTTTTCAACACAGTCCTTTGACTATCCTGGTGGAAAAATGAAGTTGAATGATGATCCTATCAGTTATTCATTTGCATAGTACCATATTACTGCTAAAATATTTCCATCATTCAAATATTTGAAATGTGGGTCTCAGAGTAGCAAGTACATGCTTAGCCTGGGTTTGATTCCTCAAACTGAGAAGCTTGCCAAAGGTTCTTAGAGGGAAATAAGATCTAGTCCACATGTTCATTTTTTGTGTGTTATACAGGACACTTATTGTCTCCTTTTTTATTATTTGTGTAGTCAAATATAGATGCCAATATTTCTACTATTCCCCTACTTCCAGTGCTATTGGTAATCCTCCATGATCTGGCTGACTGTAAGACTATATTTCTGAATATTTTTCTTTTTTATACTCATAAAAAAGACACATATTTGAGTATACATATTGGAATGGAAAGTCAGAATATCAATTTTCTTGCCAAGGACCAGAAATTGACAGTTTCTTTAAGAAAAATGTGTGGCTTCAACATGTTACCTTACCTCTGTATGGTCTCCTCTATTCTAGCATTTATCTTCTTTTTTCTATTTTCTTTTATTTATTTTTTCTTTTTTTTACATACTAAGCCCAGTTCCCCTACCTTACATCCCACTCCCCCCATCTTCCCCTAGCCCCATCTCCCATTTGCTCCTCAGAGAGGGTGAGATCTCCCATGGGGAGTCAACAAATTCTGTCACACCACCACACTGAGGCAAGTACAAGGCTCTCCCTCTCTTGTCTTGGTCAGCAAGGTTTCTTTTCATTGGAAATAGATGCAAAAAAACCCAGATCATTCATTAGGGGTTGCTTCTGGTCCCACAACCAGTGGCCCCACAAACTCTCTAAGTCATCCATTGCTACTTACTTTTGGGGGGGGGACTATAGATCTTAATTTCTTTTTTAATATATATATATATACATATATATATATTTCTATGATCCCCTCCTTTCTCCCCCTCCCCTTCTATACTCTCTCATAATCCCCATACTCCAAATTTACTGAGTGGATCTTGTCTTTTTCTATTTCCCATGTAGATTAGATCCTTGTATGTCTCTCTCAGGGTTCTCTTTGTTGTCTAGGTTCTCTGGGATTATAAATTATAGGCTGTTCTTTTTCTGCCTTATGTCTAAAATCCATAAGACAATGATGGGGATAACCACTGAAACAATTTACCCGAGATAATGGGAGCTCACCAACTCCAGAAGGACAAGGAACAAACCAGCTTAGGTCCAAGTTATTCCCTCTGAATGTGGGTGACAGTTGTATGGCTCGGGAAGACTGTGGGGCCATTGGCATCAGCATCAGGATTTATCCCTACTTCTTGTACAGGCTTTATGGGAACCCATTCTCTTTGGATGAATACCTTGCTCAGTCTAGATATAGTAGGGTGTGTCTTGGACCTTCCCCAAAGTAATGTACCTTACCCTCTCTGTGGAGTGGATGAGGGTGAGTCATGTGATTAAGTGGAGGGAATGGGAGGAAGGGAGGGAGTGGGAACTAGGATTGCTATGTGAAATGAAAAAAATATAGTTTGTTTTTTTTTTAAAAATAAATCAATTAAATTTAAAAAAAGAAAAAATATCCCCTTATGAGTGAGTACATATATTTGTCTTTCTGGGTCTGGATTACCTCACTCAGTGTGATGATTTCTAGATCCAAATATTTTGCATGCAAATTTGAAGATGTCACTATTTTTTTTTCTGTTGTGGATCACTTCATTATGTAATGTACCACATCTCTTTATCCAGTCTTTGGTTGAGGGGCATTTAGCTTGTTTCCAGGATCTGGCTATGACAAATATTGCTGTTATGAACATAGTTGAGCATATTTCCTTGTTGTATCATTGAGCATCCTTCAAAATATACCCAAAAGTAATATTTCTGGGTCTTGAGGTAGGTTGTTTTCTAATTTTCTGAGAAATTGTCAGACTTATTTCCAAAGCAGCTAAACCAGTTTACACTCCCACCAGCACTGAAGGAGTGAATACCTAATTTTTGACAAAAAAAGTAAAGAATATAAAATGAAAAAAATAAAGCATATAAACAAATAGTGCTGGAGTAACTGGATATCAACATGTAGAAGAATGAAAATAGATCCTTATCACCATGCAAAAACTCAAGTCCAAATGGATCAAAGACATCAACATAAAATCAACCGCACTGAACCTCATAGTAGAAATCAGAGAAATGAAAATCAAAACAACTCTGAGATTCCATCTTACCTTGTAAGAATGGCTAAGATCAAAAACACTGGTGACAATTTATGCTGGAAAGGGTGTGGAACATTCTTCTCCAGCCTCTGGCTATTGCATCAGCTATCTCACACTGATATCAATAAGGTAGTGCATATCTACATATAACCTTATAGTTAATAATTTATAGAGTTTCCATTTGTTCTCAAAAGAAGTTGGTTTGTTTTATATGTCATTCCATCTTCATATAAATTAGCATCTGTTGAGCTTGAATGCCAGCATTATCTCAGATTGTGTTTAAAAAATTCAGATTCTTTATGTTTATAGCAGAAACCAGTGAGTCAGCACATCTTAATGTGAGAGCTTTTGGGGTGGGAGATGGCCATTTCCCAAAACAGTTGATTGATTATTTTTAATCCATTCTGAACTAATCATTGAATATGAATAAAGGATAAGGACTTCGATTATCTTTTCCCACCCCAATGTTAAATGATTATATTATAATTTTTATTTAGATTTCAATTGTTAATTTTAGGAGTCTTGCTGTTTTACAACATTTTCACTCTTAACAGTGAACAGCTTCTACTTATTTATCTTACCTTTACTAAACATGTAAAACAAAATGTCCACTATGGTTGAATCTAAAATTCAAACCAAAATTAATTATGTCAACATATCTGTTAATATCACAACGCATATAAGAGGTCTTAGTTTGTGGCTATATCTTTTTTAATTTACATGTAAGGGAGAGAGTGCGTTTTCCCAGAATGGCCAAAATGCATGACATCTTTAGCAGATTAGCAACGATTTTGAATTAGGTTTCAGTGTTTCATTTGAGTATTGACTTAATTACTGTGTATTCACTTTTCCTATCAATGAAACTTGGGTGAATTATAGTACTATAAACAAATTTTTTCCTAGAATGAAGAAAATTTTCATTTATATGATATCATAACACTTAGCAAAATATATGTGGTAGTACTGACTGATGGGCATCAAATATTTAGTGTTTATGCTACATAAGTCCTTCCACAATATATCCTGTCCCTCCACTGAGAAATTTAATACCAATTACTCCTTGTAATTTAAGAAATGAATATCATTCTAGTAATTTCCTCCAAAGCAATTATTTCAAAGTTTCCAAATTGAAATATAAATCCTCACTCAAAGGCAAACATCATAAAACCACATGTTGAGATTTTATACTAAAAGCTGGGACTGGAGAGATGGCTCAGGAGGTAAGAGTACTGGCTGCTATTTCAGAAGACCTGGTTCAATTCCCAGGACCCAGGAGGATAGCTCACAACTGTCTGGATCTTCAGTTCTAGAGAATCAGATGGTATCTGCTGGCCTCCACAAACACTGCACACAAAGAGTGTACAGGCAAAAAAATATGGTGCAAATACACTGTGGAATATTATTCAGCTGTAAAGAAAAGTGAAATCATGAACTTTGTGGGTAAACTGGATAGAACTAGAATAGATCGTATTAATTAAAGTAAACCAGAAATACAAATGCCATATGTTATGTCTTATTGGAGTTTTTCTAGTAGAAAACTATTCAGTTATAAGTACAAAAAACCAAGCCGGGCGGGTGGTGGCGCACGCCTTTAATCCCAGGCACTCGGAGGAAGAGGCAGGCGGATCTCTGTGAGTCGAGGCCAGCCTGGTCTACAAGAGCTAGTTCCAGGACAGGCTCTAAAAAAGCTGCAGAAGAAACCCTTGTATCGAAAAAACCAAAAAAAGAAAAAAAAGAAAAAAAAACAGTATATGCAACATTAAAATATAATTTAAAAAGTGTGTGTACATTCTCTGTTCATGTGTGTTTTTGCCTATGTGTATGTATAAGCAAAATTAGGCACATGTTGAATCAGAAAGAAAACACAACTGTAGTTTTATTTAAACTAAGAATTAATATTATCCAGAAAATGAGAACCAAAAGATGTTTTTATAAGGGTACCTTATCAATTTATACATATTTAGACATAGGCCCAGATATGATTCTAACATCCCTCTCAAAGTTTGTACTGTAGAAAATAAATCACATGATTATAGTCTGAGAAGTTTCATCATTTGTTACCTACAAGTTAGAGTTTGTAAAACAACAACAAAAATAGAAACCACCAAACAAAACAAACCAACCAACCAACTAAACAAACAAAAAACCTGATTCAATCCTGTGGGCATCTAAAGTTCTAAATAAAGGAATAGCTGATTCCTTAAGTCCTGGATTGAACCTGGGAGACTGAGAACCAACAATACCAAGTGTTAGAGCTCAAGAAAATGTAGTCAGGTTTCTGTCCCACCCAGGTCCACAGTTATTCAGTCCAAAAGAAACACACAGAGGCTTCTATTAATTATAAACTCTTTGGCCTATTAGTACAGGCTTATTATTAGCTAGTTCTTACTAGTTAGATTAGCCCATAATTCATACCTATGTTTATAAATGTGGCTTGATACTTTTTCTCAGAAAGGGCATTATCATCTTGCTTCCTCTGCTTCTAGATGATGACTGTCTCTCTGCCTTTCCTCTTCCCAACATTTACCTAGTCTGGTCACTTAGGCTATATTTCCTGTCTGGCTACTGGCCAATCAGTATATTAGTAAACCAATATGAGTGACAAATCTTTTACAGTGTAACAAGAGCATTCCCCCTTAGCATTGTGTAAAAGAAACATCATACAGAGCCATTTTCCCCTTTTCCCTTTTTGCCTTCCAAAACAAGAGCCAAACGTGAATCTAAATCAAAGCTCCTTTGTTAGCTCTTTTCCCTGACCATTATTCACAACATTTTATAACCAGTATGCTAAACAAGATAAACATCCATAATCCATTTTAAAGTGTGGGTTATAGTTGTCTAGGATACTGTCTGCTTACTGGGGCACTGAAAATCTTATGGGGACCCAAATAAAATTTGGGATTATGGTCAAATCCTGAATGGAAGAAGTCGTGTAGCTGAACATCTCAGCCCAGTTGTCTTGAGGCTGTTTTGGGATATAGAACTCACAGGAAACTGCAACAGACATGCTCTGAAAACATTGGATCATCTGGGTCATACATTCACTTTGCAGATTTTTAAGGTGGTCTTCTGTGATCAAATCTGATTTTTTAAACCCAGAATTGAATTCAAACCCTCTTATTTCCTGTTGTAAATAAGGGCGCAGAATTCTCTTTCCAAAGTAAATACATTTTGCTCTTAAATTTTTGAACGCAAGGAATTTTCAAAATCTATCAGTGTATTAGCCCAGCAGCATTTAAAATCAAATGGTTTTTTAAACAACTCTTGTTTTCTTCCTCAGCATGCAAAACAATATCAGTGACAACACAATAAACATATAATATCCAGATATCTGAGTATTTTCCACCTTTATGTGGCTCTTAAAAAAATTCTGTTTTTTGAAGACACACTCTCTTTGTATCTTTGGCTATTCTGGAATTTACTCTGTAGACTAGGTGGTCTCTAACTCACAGAGATTTGCTTGCCTTGGCTCTCAAGTAATGGGATTAAAGGCATTCACAACCAGGCCCAGTAACTTTATTTCTTTAAGGACTTTTCTCTATGGTTTTTCATTTCTCTCCCAAAACTACGTATATTTTTAACACACTGTAAATGTTTTGAAGGTTTTTTGCATCCGAATCTGTCTTACTGTATATCTATATCTTTTTTTCTGACCACATGAGTCTTTAATCTGTTAAGTGATATGTCTAGGATTAAAGCTGGGGCTTTGGCAGCTGGATCCACCCCATTTCTTAGCCTTTGAGTATCTAGTATCATGACAGAGGTACTTATGGGAGCCACTTTTTTGTGACAACTCTGTGGAGTTTTTAGTTCCATGTCACCACCAAGAAGGCTGTTGCTGTCTGCTTATAAATGCCATTTAAGTGTTTGGTGGTAGAACCTCTTAAAACAGCTATGAGGTTTTTGCCACTAATGCTGAGTCAGGAAGCCTCTCTTAAAGGAGCAGCACCTCTACTCATAAACATCATTTAAGGGTTTGGTGGTAGATCCTCTTAAAAAGTGCTGCAAAGTTTTTCTTATAATACTAAATTAGGAAGACTCTCTTAAAGGATCCACACCTCTGCTTGGCTTTAGTAAACAGAGCCTACCAGAGAAAAGGTGGTTACCAAGAAGCTGCATTTGACTCTGTTCTTGTCCTTCTAGAATCCTCTTTTTTGTTTTGTTTTGTTTTGTTTTGTTTTTCGAGACAGGGTTTCTCTGTAGCTTTGGAGCCTGTCCTGGAACTAGCTCTCGTTAGACCAGGCTGGTCTCGAACTCACAGAGATCCGCCTGCCTCTGCCTCCCGAGTGCTGGGATTAAAGGCGTGCGCCACCACGGCCCGGCTACTAGAATCCTTTTTTAAAGGATTTCTGAGGGTTTTAAGTGGAAATTCTTGCCAAACATTTGGGTGTCAATTTATAGACATAAGTTTCTGTCCTACTGGGACCTGTAGCCATTCAGCTCCAAAGAAACACACAGAGGTTTATATTAATTATAAATTATAAACTGTTTGGTCTATTAACTCAGGCTTATTACTAAATATATCTAACAACTTAAATTAACCCATAATTTTTATCTATGTTGAGCCATGTGGCTTGGAACCTTTTCCCAGTAAGGTATTCTCTTGCTTCTTCTGCATTGGACTCTAATTTTTCTCTTTGCAGAAGTCTCTTAATCTGGTTGCCCCCACGTATGCTTCCTGGCTGGCTACTGGCCAAACCATGTTTTATTAAACTAATACAAATGACAAATCTTCACAGTGTATAAGAGCAATTTCCCACAGCAAGAAAACAGAGTTTTCAGCTCAAATAAAAAAAATACATTTTCTCTCCTTTTTTTATTTTTTATTTTATTTTTTTAATTTTTTGAGACAGGGTTTCTCTGTGGCTTTGGAGCCTGTCCTGGAACTAGCTCTTGTAGGCCAGGCTGGCCTCGAACTCACAGAGATCCACCTGCCTCTGCCTCCCGAGTGCTGGGATTATGGGTGTGCGCCACCACCACCCGGCTCCTTTCTCTCCTTTATTGTTATATTTCATCCCTTAGAATATTGGAGGATACTCTACCCATGCATGTATGTAAGAAAGATTATCTTTACTCAGTTTAAAACTCAAACAGTATTATAGAAATACTCAGAGGTAACATATCACTATATAGATATCCTTTTTCTTATTGAAACTGAACCTAATATTAACCACTATGTATCTATTCATTTCAATTACATATCCATATACATCTCTTTTAATGATATATAATCTCCAAAAGTATGAATATGATCTCACTTAATCTGATCAAATTATATTGTACATGATTAAATATTCACAAAACTTTTCTGTATAAGAGAAAAAAGTACCTGAATGATTATTTTGTTCCTTTCTTGATATCATGTAATGAAATACTATTATGTAATCTTAACAATACTTAAACACTAATATAAATTTAATTAAACTAGTATTATATGATAATGGTATACAGGATAAAAAGAAAAATATAATCAGTATTTTATATACATATAATTTAATCATAAAATTGCATAGAAATACTATGCAATTAGCTAACTTTGTTTTCTGTTATGTGTTCACCTCATCTCATCTTATATGTATAACTCCTTTTCCTATCTCTTTAAATTCCATTTCCCTTTACCAATCACCAGTTGACCTGACAGCATAAAGTAAACCTTAGTTCCTACATGTTCTCACTGATTTTAAATTATGGGTAACCAACAAAGAACTGATTAAGTGTTCAATAACCAAATGAATCCTACGTCAATGTTACTTATGACGTGGATATAATTACTTTCAAGACCAATGCCCTCAGATCCATAAGAATTTGGCAAAGTTTTCCCTGGATCAAGCTTAGAAGGTAGAAGCTTGCTTCTCTTTCAAATGTGAATACAAACTATTGACCAGTGTCTGCCAAACCCAGCAACCAAATTTCCTCCACCCAGATGTTTACAACAGAACATTGTTCATGCAGAGAGACCTCCTACAGAAAGTAGATAACTCCACCCCACTCTTCTGTACATAATGATATGCTTAAGTTCACAGTTGTTCAGCAGTAGGTCTTCCTCAAGATTAAGTACAAACCCTCCTGATTCCAGTTTTTCTTAGTGTCTATATTTCTTGGTTCCCTTGTCCCAATGACTCAGATTTCTTGGATTAAGCTGTATAAGGAACAGTAATAAATATCCCTGGATTGAATTGTGCCTCGTCCATAAGCATTAATAACAGAACATGGAAAGATATCTTAATGTAGTTCTCATATTACATTTTTTTTTTCATTCTTGTTTCCAATGTGGAATACTATTCCAACTTCTCTTGTTTGAGTCTAACACCAAGGAAAACACTACAATTTCATTCTTTACCTACTTTACTTAAATACAAAAGGAACTCAAAGTGACTGTGTGCCAGTCTTAATTGGTATTTCCAAAGAATCATGTATGTGTCTGAAAAACCAGCAAAAATTTTCTATATTCTGGAAGTAGGCCTCTAGGTTAGGTGAACATAGTCACAGAAACAGGAAGCAATATTCAACTAGGAATTCAGGAGGGGGGTAATGGTGAGTAGTGCTATTCTCATGTCTATATTTTGAATATTGGATCTTTGAGTACCAGAAGCAGTATCATTATTGGATGCTGGTGCATAACACACAGAATCATCTGAAAAGACCTAGCTTCTTCAATTATTCTCAGTTTGCTGGCACTCCATCTCAACAGAATGAGTGTTCTATCAAGCATCTTCTATAAGATGGTAGGAAACATGTTATACCAGTTTAATACTATCGAACAATAATCCGTATCCCAGTTCTGTCTTGAAGTTAGTTACACATAAAAATTAATAGTTAAAAAGTTAAATATCTTAGTAACACATCAAATATCCTTTAATTCTATAAATTATAATTTTACCAAAAGTATTGGCATGAAAAAATACAAATACATACTTCACAAAAAAATGTATAATATAGTATGGAAAATTTTATTCTCTTTTCACAATAGAGGCAGTCCAATGTAATCAACCTACCTGTAACCATCTGACCATAATCCTATAGAATAAGTATATCTAGGCCCTCAATGTTCTTGCTTCCCCTTTCATGTCAGGCAGACTGGGCACTGAGCAGTGGTCACATCCTCTCAGATTTGTTTGAGTGTGAGTTCATGCTGCTGAAATTATGTCACATCGGTTGCTTGTTCCTTAATTTTGGCACTATAGTTGCTTTGTTTATGACTCCATTAAGCAATGACAGATGCCTGGAACAAAAGACTGACTTAGTATTCATAGAGCCAGTCATCATAACCAGGTGATTGCGTGGATAATGAGCAAGTAGCTATATAGCTGCACTGAGTCCATGTGTGCAGCAGCAATGTCATCTCCATAAGACAGCATTATATACCTCTCCTTTACCTCTTCTAGATCTTCCATTCTATCTTCCATCTTCTGTATAATGTTCCTGAGCCTTGGGAGAATGTAATGTAGAGGTCCCATCTACAGCTGAACATTCATAGTCACTTATTTTCAGCACTTTGATCAGCAATGTAACTCTACATTAATGTTGCTCTTCTACCCACTGCAATAAGAAGCATCTCTAAGTAATGTGGAAGCAGCACAAATATATGGTCTATGGCTATAGACATTAATATTTAGAAGGCAGTTTGACCACATAATCATTTTGAAACACAATGGACCCTCCTCTAGGGTCTATGATCACCCTCCCTTCCCAAGTTTTGTGAGTTTTTTTTATTGCATGTTTATAGTACCCAAACATGAACTGTATATTGTGGAATATGCCTCAAATCCAATCAAGAAAGTTTTTAATTACCTCCATAAGGAATTTTTCATTGTTGCACTAGTGGACACATCATGCTTGGCAGATTCAGCACTTAATAAGACCATTCATATCTTTTTCTTCCAAACAGCTTTCCCAGTACCTTACAGCAGTGTGAAAGCTAGCAAGAAGTGTTTGCTGTTAGCTCAAGATTGACTTCTCTGTGTTCTGCAACCAGTGTATAATGTCATTACTATATAGACTTATCAACTCATTATGGTGGGCAAATAAAAGCATTTGAATGAGTGCCTGTAATGGAGATTACCCATTTACTATCTCATGGACTTCAAGAAAAACTATTGTTCACTAATGTAGGGTACTTCCATTCAAGTTGTTCTTTTTTAATATTGTATTTTTAATTAGCTTAAAAACTAGAGGGGTTTATAAGACTTCTTCAAACATCATTATTGTTTGGTTAACTATCCTTTTCTATTCCTTTCTATTACCTCCTGTTTCCAAGTCTGCATAAATATTTAGCTCATTTTTTATTTTATACCATATGTGTTCTACTGTTCTCTCTAAATATTTTTTAAAAATTGGTTTTCAAGAACATAGTTTCCCAAGTAAATTCTTTGTGTACATTTCTGTTGGTTCTAAACCTTCTACTTTGCCCTTGATTTACCTAGCTTCATCATTCTACTACCTACTTAAACCTTTATTTGCTAATAATTCACCCACCAATATTCACTTCATCTATAATATACTGTCTCTGTCCTCAATTTAGATGTCCCTTGCCAATGGTATATTTCTTACTTCCTAGTTTCTATGTTGCACACAACCAACAAAAGAATTGAAATCAAGGCCCCCATGAGAACAAACATATGATATTATTTTAATATATATCTATATATATCTATATATATATATATATAGAGAGAGAGAGAGAGAGAGAGAGAGGCATATAGGACAGATAGAGATAGATGTAGTTATTCATTACCACTAAAATTATGACTTCACTTTTCCTTATAGTGATATAATTTTCATTACACATGTGTTCACATTTTTTTATCTTATTGTAAATCTGGTTACCTAGAAACATTTTTGAAAGTGTTGTCTATTCTTCAGCATATATTTTTTGACTTGCTGTCAAGACGACATAGGTAGGAGCTGGAGAGTTGGCTCAGTGGTTAAGAACACTGAATGTTATTCCAGAGAGCCAGAGTTTTAGTTTTAGCATACCACACGGTGACCCACAACTATCTGAACTCCATTTCCAAGATATTTGATGCCCTCTTCTAGCTTACATGGGCCACTAGGGACACAAGTGATGCGTAGACATACATGCAGCAGAACTACTCAAAGTTGAAAAGGAGCTCAATCAGTTAACTGATGTTATGTGAAGTTATATCTGTATCTTCTCTTCCAATAAATGATTTTTTACTTTTGCCAGTGCCAAACTGTTACTCTGTGTCTATAGTAGTATTTGAAATTAGGTTATGGTAATACCTCTTGCAGTATTCTTTTTGTTCAGGTTTGCTTTGGACATCCTTAGTCTTATGACGCTGTATTAATTTGAGATTGTTGCTTCTATATTTATGAAGAAAGATCCTAGTATTTTTGATTGGCATTGCACTGAATATGTAGAATGCTTTTAATCAGACAAACATTTTTACAATATTAATCCTGGTTAATCATGAGTATATGGGATTCTGTCTTCTTTTTTTTTTAGGGTCTTATAGCTTTTATTCCAGAGATACTTCATTTTATTATTTAGGCTTATTCCCTTGCAATTAATTTAGTTTTTGCATTTTGTGAATGCAATTTTGTTGCTTGCTGACTTTTTTTTCAGTTTGTTTATAATTAGTATGGGAAAGCTACAGATTTCTGTGTGCTAATTTTGTGCCTTTTTACCTTTCTGAATACATTTTATTATCTCTGAGACCTTTTTGTGGGGTCATTAGGGTCTCATCTTTATAGAATCATATCATCTTCAAGTAAGGACATTGACTTCTTTTCTATATGTTTTCCATTTGATTTTTTTCTCTTTTGTTATTGCTTGTAGCTAATGCTTAAGCATTATACCCAATAACAGTAAAGAGGACTGAACTACCTTGTCTTGTTCTTTGTCTTAGTGGAAACTCTACAAAATGTCTTTATTTAGTTTTACATTGACTGTATGTTTGATGTTTATAGTCTTTTTATGCTGAGGCATGTTCTTCTAGCCATAGATTCTTCATAACTTTATCATAAGTCTTCCTAGGATTTTGGTAGAGATTGTCAGATTCTAATAAGATGATCATGTGATTTCTCTCTTTGAGGTTATGAATCATCCTTGAGTTTCTGTAATGAAGCCAAAGTGGTCATGTTGAATGGTAATTTTCATATGATTTTGGATTTACATTTGCCAGTATTTAGTGAGAATGTTTGCATCCTTGTTCTTTAGACAATTGATCAATACTTTTAGTGAGTGTGCATGTATGTGTGTGTGTCTGTGTGTATCTGATTTTACTATGAAGGTAATGTTGGCTTCACAAAGTGTAGATATCTTAATTTCTAGCTTATAGAATAATATAAGTAGTATTGCTGTTAGTTATTATTTGAAGTTCGGTCAATTTCTACAGTGGATTCATCTGATTCTGAACTTTGGTTAGTTGAGAGTTTTCTATTAATACTTCAATATCATTCTGGTGATGGGTCTGTTTTAAATTATTTATTTCCTCTTGGTTTACTTTTAGTATCTTGTATGCCTCTAGAGATATTTCCAATTTCTTTTACATTTTCAAATTTAATGCAATAAAAGTTTTTAAAACATGTCTTTATGGTATTTATTTCTTAATTTCACTTGGTATCTGTTAAATTAGAATGAAAAATAAATATAAATTTGAAACTTGTCTTTATTTCTTAAGGCTAAATTTGTTAAGGGTTCACAATCTTGTTTAGCGTTTTTAAAGAACTACCTCTTCTTTCACTGACTTTGTATTTTAATGTATTAAATTAATTTCTACCCTTATCTTTTGAGGAAAAGGGAAATACTGGGAATCAAACTTGGGTCCTTACAACATGTTATGTCAGCACCCTACTACAGAGCCATACCTCCATATATTCTCTGATTTTAATTGTTTCTTCCTGTCTACTCTTTTTGGGTATTTGTTTGTTCTGATTTTGCTGACTTTTCAGGTATTATTAAGTAAATATTTCTGGCTATCTCCATATTTTAACATAAGCACTTAGCACTATAAACATTTCTCTGAAGAAAATTGCCATTCATTGCATTTCATAGGTTGTATTTTCATTTTCATTCAGCTTGTTTGATTCTTCATTGACCCAATTATTATTCAATAGAAAAGATAACACATTCACAAATTCATAGAAAATAAATAAACAGTGGCCAGGATTGCTCATCAAAATTAATCTAGGAAAATACCTCAAATTAAAAATATTAGCAAGAATTAATAATTCTTATTTTTAAAAATTCCCTGTATTTTTATTTTTTATGTATATGCTTTCCCCCTGCATGTAGGAACATGAACCAAATTCAGGACTTGGTGCCCACAGAGGTCAGAAAAGAGTGTCAGATACCCTGGACTGGGGCTAGAAATTGTTGTAATTCACCATCTGGGTGCTAAGAATAAAACCTTTGTCTTCTGGGAAATCAGCAAGCAGTTTTAAAGACTCAACCACCTCTCCAGTCCCAAACACTGCTAAATATTAATGGTCTCAGTTCTCTAATAAAAACGCAGGTTATATTAGAACCAGATCTATGTTAGCTGTATAAAAACTACCTTCATGTAAAAGGTAGTGATGAAGAAAAACTAAAAAACTAAGGCATGATTATTCTAATATTTGGACAAAACTACTTCAAACCAAAGATGGTGAGGTCAGATAAGAAAAATGATTTCATATTCACATTCATCTATAGAAACAACCCACCATGAAGATATTATTTTTCTAATTATATATGCAACCCTAGTTTCATAAAAGATGTAATTACTAGATCTAAAATCACAAAATCAACCACAACAAAATGATAGTGATTGACTTCATTACTCAATTCTCACCAACAGATGGATCATCAAGACAAAAATAAAGAGAGAAACATTAAACTTAATGACATAGTAAATTCAGATAGACTGAATAAACATCAACAGAATATTCCACAAAACTGTAAAGAATACATATTGTTCTCAGTGACCCTCAGAAACTTACTTCAAAATCAAGTCACAAGTTATGTTTACAAAACAAGTTTCAACAAATATAATAAAATTGAAATGAAATTCTGTATTTAATCAGATCACAATGGAATGAAGCTAAATATTAACAGCAACAGTACCTACAGTAAGTTTACAAACTTGTGGACACTAAATAGCATACTATTTAATACATTTAAATTTGTAAATATACTCTCACAGTATAATTTCCCAAAACCATTAAAATTATTCCTATATAATAAAGAAAATGGCATTAGATTTTTCTAATTTTCTAATTAACAAACACATTAGTTCTGTTTCAATAAGTCAGCCCAACTGTATCTTTTTAATTGCCTGAGCTATAGCTTTAGATATCAAATCTCTGATTAAGAGTCTCATGTTAGAAACCTTCCATCTGATACACTTGATAATTTTTTAATATTTATTTCACACTCATAATATCCATGTCATGTATGTTACCTACATTTCTACTCAGTTCAATTAAAACACTGAAATTGTTGTTTTAGATTGTTGCACTACTCTTCATGAATTACACTTGGTACTTTGCCTTAGGGCCTGATGGGTCTTAAAACTAATTAGATCTAGAAACAAAGAGAAGTGTTATGGGTTGATTTGAAAAGAATCATCACTTTGGTGCATAGCAACTACCACAGGTAATTCAATACCATTTTCTAAGGCAATACTGAGTTAACCCCTTCAATTACAACTGGTGATGATGCTATTGAAATGTAAGAGGTCATTTATTCTAAAGAGAGTGTCAAATCAATTATCTCTGCAAAGACCTTATCCACAGGGATATTGGAAGTTTTTCTTATTAGCAAAGAAAGAAAGAATGAATGAATGAATGAATGAATGAAAGAATTCCATAAGAATACATCAATCAAAATATTTTCACACATCTAGAGCCCAATTAATACCAAACAATTTTCAAATTAACACTTATTAATACCCTTAGTTGAAATGTAGATAGATATTCTATGCAGCTGTGAGATCAACATTCAGGCAACCATGGGACAAATTTCTGCATTTTGTTTTTAGCAATTTCATTTCTAAGCATTCAGGCAATAAGTATCTCCTGCAGGTTATACTTAAAAATCTTAGGTTATTTTATCTAATGAATATGATGAGAATTCAAATTCATGAGTACATTCTATTGTATACCACTATATCCAGATATACTAAGAGCATCCAGCCAATGTCATTATATTATATTATAATTTCTAAAATTATTTGAAACTGTCATACATGGAGTTACTTAGCTCCTTGTTTCTCATAAGCTGTTTATTGGTAATCAATCAAGAAAATATTTGAAACGTGTCTTTTTTTCCTGACTGTTGCTCACTATCATCTTGTTTTGTGTTAATGGGTATTTTAAAATGTATTGTTTTAATTTTCTTGTTCCCTTAAACTATCTATATTCCAAATCAAAGTTAATATTTTAAATAAATGTATATTGTTTAGATCAGTTATTTAAAATTAAATTATTAACTTGAAAATGACTATGTTACAGATCTATAGTTTATTTCTTTGTTTTGCTAACTGTATCCTCTCATGCACGATACCTTTTTTTTTACCACTATATTTTTTTGTTAACATTCAAGAATGAATATGAATAAATCATCAATTGTGTCTTCTAAGAGTCTTATATTTTCATGTCACATATAAAATTTAAATTTATTTTGAGTTTATTTTGAGTATTATGCAAAATTTTCTTATTTTGCATGATTATCCTATAGTTTGTTCAGCACTATTTATTTAAGAGCATATCATTCTCCTATATTTATTCTGGCTATATTGTTAGTTGGGATTCTTTTCCTTTTCTTTTTTTCTTTAATGATAATTTATTGCTTTTTTTATGAGCATTGGTGTTTTGTCTGCATGTATGTCTGTGTTAGGGTGTCAGATCCTGGAGTTATAGACAGTTGTCAGCTGGCATATGACTGATGGGAATTGAACCCAGATCCTTTGGAAGAACAGATAGTGCTCTTAAACACTGAGCCATCTCTCCATCCAACTAGTTGGGATTCTTAAAAGATAAGAACTAATTGAATAACTAAACTCTTCAAAAAAAAAAAACCTTTTAGATTGGCTTACACAGTATGAGATAGATAGTCCAGCAGTGGCTCTCTACATAGTAGAAAAACAATGTGAATCCTTGAGTCTGAGAAATCAACTACAAGCTCAATTCACAAGGCTATCTGTCTCAACAGTCCCTTTCATGACAATCTTCAGGATTCATGGAGTGACACTGATCTTCAGTCCATGTTGGAAGGGTGAAGAAACTGCATTCTGCTATTAGTTAGGTATGAACAAAAAGCAATAGAATAGACACACAAACAAGACATAGAAGTGATCAGCAAATAGAATTGCTTTTCCCTGGCATGTCTTTAAAACTGAGTTATGACAAGAATGTACTACTTTCTGATTGAATGTCTTCCGCTCAGTTCATTCTTCCTAAAATGCTTCCACAGATATGCTCAGAAATTTTATTTCCCTGGATTCCTGGTGAAATCAGGAAGAAAAACTAAGAATAACCGTTGCAAGTACTTTTATTAAAAATAATCTAACTCCTCATAAATGAATTTATTGGCTTTTTATTATGTTAAATTGTTCTTTCTGTTTGTCCTTATATTAACATAATTAAATATTATAGCTTTTGTGTTGTAGGAGACTGATCATTTGTTCCCAGCCACCCAGACTTGAAATAACCACATAGAAATTGTTTAAATCACTGCCTGGCATATTAGCTCTATTGTCTTATTGACTAGCCCTTACATGTTATTTTAACCCGTCTCCATTATGTTTTATTTTACTATAAGTTTCGTGGCCTAACAGCAAGGTTCTGGCTGGCAGCTGGCATCTGTCTCCAGCAGTGGCTCCATGACTTTCCCTCACTCTGCCTTCTTTCTCCCAGCATTCAGTTTAGTTTTGCCTGCCTAGTTCTACTCTCCCCTGTCATACCAAGCCAGTTTCTTTATTTGTTAACCAATAAAAACAACACATAGATAGAAGGACCTCCTGTATCATTTTCCCTCTTCTGTTTAAACAAAAGGGAAGGTTTTAATTTTAACACAGTAAAGTTACATATAACAAAAGTTATCAAGCAAGAATTACAGTTACAACATTTATACATATTTTATCTTTTATTATAACTAAGAAAAACTATAATTATACCTATCTGTTCTTTAACTCCATCAAAGAAGCCAGAGGATATAATATTACCTAAGTAAACAGGAAGTGAATTGTAAGCAACTTTCAAAACTCTAGAATTGACAGAGACATCTCACTGCCTGGAAAATCACCCAAAGTTCTGTACCATTGGGGCATCCATCTTCAGCCTACAGGCCAATAGTATCTAGCAGACTTTTCCATGAAGCAGGAAATTTCAAATACAGTTCCACCCATATTGGCAGTTTGTTAGTCACGTTTTTTCTTTGTCTTGCAGAATGTCTAGCAGAATCTTTCATGTAGCAGAAACCCCAAAGGATTGTCTCACCTTTAGGCAAGTTCAACAGTCATTTCTCTGTGGGTCCTGCATGTCCAGTTTACACAACACAGCATCAAGCAGGCTAGGCAAGAGCAGTTTCTTGCCAGAATGGCTCTAGCTAACTCCTTAAAAAGCCTCTTTAATGCCCATCCTCTTATTGAAGTAGTTGGTGCTGTCAGGAGCAGATATGTCTCACTGTCAGGAAAAGTCCTAAATTCTTAAAAACCTTTTAAATGCCATATTCTGCTGTCTTTGAAAGGTTTTTAAGAATAACTATCCATCTGAAATATACCTCTGTACATCAAGAAAATCTAACATGACTACACGCTTGACTATTATAGATAAATATCTATTAACTTATATTTCTTATACATTACGTTTTTAAATGAACTGTACAAACACAATAACTTAATCAAGAGCAGATGTACACATATAACAAAATTGACTTTAAATTTGTATCAATAAACCAAGACCTATACCAACACAAAGTATTTATCTCTCTATAGCATATTCACCTTAAATGTAAGCAAACATTTATCAATAATATTTGGGAATTTGGGCATAGTTTTCTCCAAACTGCTTCCTGTTTTTTGTTGGGCAAAGTAATTTTTGGGGTATTCACAGAAACCTTTCAGGGACTCTTCATCAAACCACATTAGTCTGAAAGGATTCCACAGGTTCCCATCCTCTGTGGAAACATGCCAAAGCAACATATCCCTTTGACCCATATTTTGAAAGCAAGATACCTTTAAAGTATATATGTTGGCTTAGTTTAGCAATCCCCATAATCAAATGTCTCTCAGTAGTAAAAAAAAAAACTCAAGAAAACACAATAATATACATAATCCAGACTTCTCTCTGTATAATTTATCTTTACAAGGATTATTTTCTTTATTCCTATTACTTTTTCTACACATTTACTCTCTTTAAATACTTTTTTTAGAAATATTTTTTAGACAACATTTTCTTTTTATAACTCTCTATACTCTTTTTCTTAACTCTCCCAAGCCTATGTACATTTATCCACCACTGTGTCATATTTAGAAGTCCTTTTATCTGAATCTGTTTTTTATTGTGTATCTGTAATTATTTTCTGACCAGAAACACGCCCTTTTGTAAGTGGGTGTGACAAGGGCCAACAAGGTCCTGCCTGTTGGCTCCACACAGTGCAACATGGAGGAAGCATGTTTACTGCCTCTAAGACTGCCTGGGGAGAGCCCATCCTCAGTACCTTAACTCTGGGAAGCACTGTGCAGCATATAAACCTTTTTATCTGAGTAATAGCTAAATCTGCCATACAGCACATTGTGTAGCCTGGAAATAGCTCTGTGTATGGTGGCAGAAATCCTCCAAGCTTTCTTACTTGTGCATACCTAGTAGACCTGATTCAGCTGCCTGCCCGTGCAGGAAGCATTGAGCTGTGGCTTAGTCTCAGCTACTTTCCTTCTGACCCTGAGTGGGCACACAGGTACCTGGGCTCACAAACCCAGTGCTCTGTAATTGAACCTCCCAAAAGAGTCAGAGCCATTTGTGCTGGTTAACCAGGAAGCTGCCATTTAGAAACCTTTTGAGTTTTGGTTTGTTTTGTTGTTGTTGTTGCTACTGCTGAATCAGGAAGACCTCTCTTAAAGGAGCCATGGTGTTAAACCATGTTTAACTCTGTTATTTTGTGTTTAGATTGCTTTCCAAGCTTTCTTGGGTTTAACATGATTTAGTCGACCACATTAGCATGCCAGTTTGTTGTAGAAGGCCGCTTTTGTATTCCCAGCTGCCTAGACTCTCAAAATATTGTATGTTATTGTGTTGACTTTGAATTGTTTGATGGCTGAGGAAGGAACAAAAGCTGCTAAAAGACATTTAATTATAAATGTTGCTGGATTGATCAAATATATATGTTTTGAAAATGCCTTGACGTCAAAATTGAAGTCAAAAGGTATGTTACTTTGGAGAAGAGATTTTGCTTTTATAAACACAGGAAATGAAGGGTTGTGGATTCATTCTGCTTTAATAAAAGTCAGGTTTGATCAAGAAAGACCCCCCCTGAAAATCTCCAATAGGAGTGGATGGCCCAGATGTCTGAGTTCCACATTCACCACAGTTTCAAGACTGCTGGCTCAATCAAGCCTCACAGAATACTCTAGTCAGTACTTGATCATAATTCTAAATTATCTTTAGGTCCCCGTAAGATTATCAACACCCCCAATTAGCAGGAAATAGCCTGGAAAACTGTGCCTGCATTCCCAAACAATGGATTATGGATGTTTTCTTTGTGTAGAGTGTTGGTTACAAGTTGTATGGATAATGGTTAAGAAGAAAGCTAAACAAAACACATTAGATTCAGAGTTATTGTTTAAAAAGAGGGGGGTGTTGTGGGACAATGGTCTTGTACGTTGTAAAGATTTGTCATTTGTATTTGAATAAAATGCTGATTGGCCAGTAGCCAGGCAGGAAATATAGGTGGGGTGACCAGGCATTAAGCAGAGGTGGGACAACAAGAACAGTAGAATTCTGGGAGGAGGAAAGGTCAGTCTGCTGTCATCACTGAGGAAGCCAGTCATAGAGAAAAAAGGTGGGATTACCTCACTGATAAAAGGTACCAAGCTACATGGCTAGCACAGACGAGAATTATGGGCTAATATAAGTTATAAGAGTTAATAAGAAGTTTGAACTAAGAGGTTAACCAGTTTACAGTTAATGTAGACTTCTGTGTATTCTTGGGTACTGAACAACTGTAGAACTAGACAGGACAGAAGCCTCTGTCAACACTTTTGTAATGTGAGGTTCAAAAGTATTATGCTGCTACCTCTGTTCTTTCTCAATATTATTTTTGACTCTTTATTGTCTTTTCTGTTTCCATGTGAATTAAGTTGTTTGTTTTTGAAATTTTATTTCAATAAAATAATATAAAATTCCTATGTATAATTATCTACAGTATTCAATTTTCCAGTCAATGAACATGAATATGGTATTCATGCATTTGTTTGCTATTCAAGGATTTTCATGTGTATATGTGTGTATATGTAATTTTTTGAACTTCCATGAACATAGCTTATCAAGTATCTGTAGATTTGATTCCTTTGAGCATATGTCAAAAAATTGCAAAATTTGTTCAAATATTTCCTAATGCAAGCTCCCTGCTGATGCAACAATTCCCAACCAAGCCAAAAAACAAGTCGAATTAAAAAATATCGAGGTTTAATGGAAGTTCTGCGCTCTGGGGTGGCCTTGAGGAGGAAACTGGGAAGCCCCACAATAGCGACCCCCAGGAGGAAGGAAAAAGTACCATGTGTTTCTCTTTTGGAAACTCATTTAAATACCCTTGGGAGTGGTCCTGACCGCACCCCCAGGGAGGGGTCAGGACCTGGTCTGCTGGGATTTGGTGTCCAGACCAGGCCTGGGGGCTGGGATAGATGCGAGGGGTTGGGGCCTACGCTCCCAACTTGATTATATGATTGATTAATTTGCTTGAAGATAGAACTGATGAATGCACTTTCATGAAATCAATGCCTCTTGGTTTACCCTCTTCTGCATTTTCAGAAGTGTGCTTGTTGTTGCTCTGTTTTCCATATATTTAAATCTGTTGTGTCATGCATTTCAGATTTTGCCCATATCCTGATATAGTGAGTATGTGGCAACATTAAGAAGTGTTGGAGTAAGTGTAGCCTACTTGTTGGAAGAACTGTGTCACAGGAGGTTGACTTTGAGGGTTGAGATGCTCAAACCAGGCCAAGTGCCACTCTCTCTTCCTGCTACCTGTCAATACAGATGTAGAACTCTCTTCTACCTCTCTAGGACGGTGTCTGTCTATAAGCTGCCATGCTTCCACGGATGACCATAATGGAGTAAACTTTTGAAACATAAGTCAGTCCCAGTTAAATGTTTTCCTTTAGAAGAGTGGCTTTGGTCATGGTGTGTGTCTTCACAGCAACTGATCACTGACTGAGTCACCTGGAAGCCATGCTGCTATGGTAAAGGTGAGATAGAGTCCTCAGATAATTTCCCAGGTAATTTTCTCAATTCATAAGTAGGCAGAGAGAACTCTTTTCTTCCCTACTTTGGCCAAAGACGAAGGCCACCATATTTGGCTTTATCTTTAGTTCCTATTAAATAATTGTATGTTAAAATTTTGCTTTCTGGGTTGATCAGAAAAAGAAAGGTTTGTTTGCCCACCAATTGTTACACTTCAAAAACTTAGAAATAAAAAATTCAGTTTTTATGAAGACAATTTATGAAAAGCCATTAGGTCATATTTACTTTCTATCAAAAGTCAGCATATTATGGGGGAAACAAAAGGTATTTTCTATTTTTTTTTATTTTCATCTATTTTGACATATTTTGGACATCTGTAGTTTAGATGATCTATATTAATAAACTTTCTAGTTTTCTTAACTTAGGTTTATCCATTGGAGAAATAATGTACTTGATTGAGAAGATTTTGTTTATTCTGTTTATACTGTGAGTAATGTATATGACTATTACATGCAATTTCTATCACGTAATTTCTGTCATTTTATTTTCTATATGAAGTTAGATCTTTTATTATAGAGAAGGAATTACCGTTTTCTACTCTCATCATTTCATTTTCTGTTTGTCTTAACAGTTCTATTAATGTTGGCTTGAACTATTTACATGCTATTATAATGGCGTTTATATTTGTACATGTCATGTTCTTAGCAATCCTTCATCTTTTTAACACAATTTTATGTGTAGGCATAAACATATGTATGTATAATGCAGCTCAAAATTACACTGGTTACGTGAATTGGAAGTTAAATTTCCTTTGTAGAGTTCATGAACTCAGCAGCCACAGGAAGTAAGGTAGGATTATACTACTAGGCCGTCTCATCTTTTCCTGATTTCCTTCTTCATGGCACTTGTACCCTGATTTTCCTCTCCCTAGAGCTATTTCTCTCTGTCATCTCTGCTGTCCATTTTCAATTTCCTGGTATTTTCTGTTACTCCAGGTGATTGTTCACATCTAAATATTCAGAGCAAGGTCTTCTCCCAATCAGTAGGTTGTCTTTTTGGTCTTATTGACAGTGTCCTTTGCTTTACAGAAGCTTCTCAGTTTTAGGACGTCCCATTTATTCAATGTTGCCCTTATTTGTAGAAGGAACGGCGAGCTGTGTCCTGCCACCCCGGCTAGCTTTGCCCAAATAATTACACAGAAACCGTATTCTTTAAAACAACTGCCTGGCCCATAGTTTCAGCCTCTTATTGGCTAATTCTCACATCTTCCTTTAACCCATATTTAGTAATCTGTGTAGCACCACGAGGTGTGGCTTACCAGGAGAGATCTTAACCTGCATCCATCTCAGAGAGGAGAATCATGGTGACTCACTATGGCGACTGCCTGAAGCGTCTCCCCCTCTTTCCTAGAATTCTGTTCTGTCTACTTCCGCCTACCTAATTTTCTGTTCTCTTAAAGGGCCAAGGCAGTTTTCTTTATTAATTAACCAATGAAAGTAACATAGACAGATAACTCTCCTCCATCACTTATTGTCTGTGCTACTGGGGTTAGACATAAGAAATGATCTCCTGTGCCTATATGTTGTAGACTCTTCCCACTTTCTTCTTCTATCAGGTTCAGTGTGTTCAGATTGATATTGAGATCTTTAATCCATCTGGACTTGAGTTTTTTGCATGGTGATAGATATGGATCTATTTTCATTCTTCTACAGGTTGAGATCCAGTTCTGCCAGTGCCGTTTATTGAAGATGCTTTATTTCTTCCATTGTATACTTCTAGCTCTTTTGTCAAAAATCAGTGTTTATAGGTTTGTGGGTTAATATCTGGGACTTCTATTCAATTCCATTGGTTGACTTCTCTGTTTTTATGCCAGTAACCATGAAGCTAGGCAAGAGATTGGACTCTAGATGGGTTCCCAGGTGTTCAAAAAGATGTCCCCAGCTTGCTCCTTGAGCAGCTGAGGAGAGGGGGGCCCTGAACTGTTCATTTACTATAGCCACAATTGATGATTATCTTGCATATCACCATAGAAACTTCATCTGACATTGGATGGAGATAGAGACAGAGACCCACATTGGAGCAATGGACTGAGCTCCCAAGGTCCAAATGAGGAGCACAAGGAGGGAGAACATGAGCAAGGAAGTCAGGACCGTGAGGGGTGCATCCACCCAGTGAATCAATGGGACAGATCTAATGGGTGCTCTTCAAGGCCAGCTCGACTGGGACTGATGGAGCATGTGCTCAAACTGAACTCTCTGAACGTGGCTGACAAAGGAGGGCTGGCTCAGAAGTCAAGGACAATGGTACTGGGTTTTGATTCTACTGTATGTAGTGGCTTTTTGGGAACTTAGTCTCTTTGGAGCCTCACCATCCTAGACCTGGATGGAGGTCGGAGGAACTTGGACTTCCCACAGGGCAGGGAATCCTGACTGCTCCTTGGACTGGAGAGGGAGGGGGAGGGGGAGGGGGAAGGGAGGGGGGAGCGAAATGGGAGGAGGGGAGGATGTGAAAATTTGTAAAATTATATAATTTAATAAAAAAATAAAATAAAAAATCCAGGAGAAACAGTAAATTCTTAGATATATATTACCACCAAAATTAAATTAAGACACACATACATATATACACACACACATATACATACATACAAACAAATACACACAAACACAAAAAATATTCAGAGCAAGGATTCTCAAGTAATAAAGAACATGAAGCATTTGTCTTTTTGTGTCTGGGTTAGGTCACTCAGTGTAATATTTTTTTAGTTCCATATATTTACCTGTAAATCTCATAATTTCATTTTTCTCTACAGCTAAATAGTATTCCATTGTGTATATATCCCACATTTTCATTATCCTTTTATCATTTAAAAAATTCAGTTGTTCCATATTTTTAGCTATTGTGAATTAAACTTCTATGAACATATCAAGTATCTGTGGAGATGATTCCTTTGAGTGTATGTCAAAGAATTGTATAGTTTGTTCATATGGTTGATAAATTTACTTGAAGATAGAACTGATAAATGCACTTTCATGAAATCAACCCCTCCTACATCTTTGATTCCTCCTATACCCCATATATCCATGCTTGATCTCTCTCTCTCTCTCTCTCTCTCTCTCTCTCTCTCTCTCTCTCTCTCTCTCTCTCTCCTCCCGACCTCTTTATCTCTCTCTCTTCAGTTAGTATATATGCAGTTAGCACTAGCTGTATGTACTTGTTTATAGGTCTTAGTACTTAGGCTTTTACAATCTATAAGGGAGTTTGTTCCTTAAAAAAATAAAAAAAGAAAAGTAGCTTTTAGAAAGTAGAAGTAGATTCCTCCAGCTTTTAAAGTATGTATTAGGTCTTGTGAACCTTTCCCCTATGCATTTTTGAATATTTAGTAATGGGGAGTTATAAAGTCTTGGGCAGGCAGTCACATTATTGATAGTTCACTAGTATAGCATCCTTGTCAGATCTCGAAGATACTAGTTAGGAGATGTCTTCACTGTCATCTTCTAATCTGCCCCGGGCCCATTTCAAAGATATTTCCATAGCCTCAGTACATTATTGATGTCACATTTGGGGATGGGCACCCCCACCATTACTTATTATTTGTACTTTGTCCAATTGTACTTCTCTGTAATAGTTTCCTTCTGCTGAAAATAAAAAAAAAAGTTTCTTTGATGGGGAAAAATATTTACACTTATCTTTGAACATAAGGTATTTGAAAAATGGTAAGAAATTTATTAATTTAGCAAAATGGTAATAGTAGATTCTTCTCTTCGCTTTATTTCTCCTGAAGCCATGGGTAGTTGTCTGACTTTATAGTACCATGTATGAGTTCATCTACCTATTAAGTACACATTAATTCTAACCAGATGGATATTTGTCACATCTAAGATATTGGTGCCATTGTTGTCCGGTTAGTTAATTAGACATAAAGTAGCTACTCAGGATTGTTTCAAAGGTTTTGTCTCAGTCTTATATATTTCCTTATATATTGACTTCCATATAGTCTTGTATATTTGAGGATGTGTGTGCTGTATTATATCTTCAAAATCTAGTAAGTAATTTACAAAATTTTCTTTATTCTCTACTTCCTTACTTTGGACCTCAAGAACAGTCCAAGATGAGGCCGGGGAATGGTGATGCATGCCTTTAATCCCAACAGTTGGGAGGCAGAGGAGGGTGGATATCTTGTCAATTCGAGGCTAGCCTAGTCTACAAGAGCTAGTTCCAGGATAGGCTTCAAAGATACAGAGAAAACCTGTCTTGAAAAATCAAAAAAAGAGAACAATTTGAGATGAAATATTATGGTATTTTCAGGTGTTTCCTGGGCTAACATACTTCTCTATGTTCACATGTTTCTGGATTCCCAGGTGTATGTCAGAACTTTGAAAGCCCCCATGAGCATATTGTTAGCAGATTTCCTCTTTGATATTTAGGTAGATGCATGTTTACACCAACTAATATCATAGCTTTTGGGCAACTGAAAGATTAAACGGTTGCATCTCTTGTTTTTCAAAAACTCACCTTGGGGAGAGGTATTTTCCCACAGAGCAAGTCCTGAGCCAAATCAAATGACAAGAATACTCTGTATGGGGCTTTTACCAGAGGTTTTCAGACAAGTTAAAATGTGACAGTGCTCTGGGGAAGAAAATTTACAGAACTTCAAATCTGTTTCCTTTCACCTACTCATTGAAAGAATATTTTTTATATGTACCATGGATGTAGAGTATGTAAATATAAGCAGAGAAATATAAAATTCCTATAACTTTTTTTCACATGGGGACTAGTAGCTTTCTTGTATAAATGTTCTTCAGATTGTGAGAAAGCTTTGGCTAATTTGTCATGTTCTGAAATGTTGACTTTTACAATGCTTTCAGTGTTTGTATGAGTTTCAGGAGCAATACATTCCTAAAGGTCTTCACTCCATCATTGTGAAAGCCATACCTCTGAGTTGTGTTTTCATTGTATCTTGCCCAATTAATCTCATTATTCAAGTTTATAATTTTTACTGATTCTTTGTGGACTTCACATCATCCATGTCAGTCCCACTTATCTCGCTGTCCCAGTAGCATCCTCTCTCTGCCCTTGCAACCTCCACCCCAAAACAAAACAAAATTGAAAATAAAACAAAAAAAGCAAAAAACCAACCCCCCCCCCCCCAAAAAAACAAAGAAGCATGAAAGGCTGTTAGTATAAACATGATGAGTCACAGAGTTACCCTTTAGTCCCATATATATATATATATATATATATATATATAATATCTATATTTGTAAATGTTCACTGCTATTGAGTCACTCATTGGCCTGGTTTTGAGGGCCTCTGGCTTCTGCTACAACTATCAACCACTGGGCTCTCGCTGGGATTGCTCTTGGATATCCTGTTCTTGTCCTGTGTCTTATCTAGATTTCTCCAGTTTGGGATCTGTAGGTTTGTTCCCTTCCCATGTTCCCTCACTTCCTAGGAAAGGTCAGTGTTGGGGTGGACTAACTCATATCCCTGGTTCTCGGCCTGAGGTGGTAGCTAGGTTGGCCAGTCTGGCAGATTTCTGTCATTGTCTCTATACCTTTGAGCTCTCCAACACTGTCCCTGCCAGTTACTCACTGCTGCCGCATTGAGGAGTTGGGCCCGTTCTCGTGCTCTCAGGCCCTCAGATCCTGCTCCCCAACATTCACACCAATCGGACCAGTTCTTCTGCTTTGCCCCAGAAAGATGCAAGCGCCAACTTGCTCTCCTGATGCTGTATGGGACATATGAAGGAATGCAGGGTCAGCTCTATTGCTCTCATGACCCTCAGGGCTGGTTCATGAGTGCCCAACGCTCTACTGTGCAGCCCAGGTGAGGTGCAGAAGCATGCTCTCTCAAGTGCCACAGCTGATGAGCAATTCCTTTCATCACCAGCTCTTCCTACTCTCAAGAACTCAGGACTAGTTCTCCAAGCCTACAGGTAGTGAGGAGTGGGTAGAGGAGGGCTATCCCTCACCCTTTCTACTTATATGGCAAGATAAGGGGTGGGTCTAGACCTTCCAGACACATTTGCTGGCCATTCATCTGTGCCCCCCATCAATATGATCATCCTTATTACGCTGCTCAGTGAGGGGCAGGGCTGGCTCTTCCAACAATGCTGCAGACTAAGATGGGATATGGTCAGCTCTTCTACTCTCATTGACTCTGGGACCAGCTTTACCACGTGGAGTAGGTGACAGGGAGTAAGGACAGGAGGGTATCTCTCCTCAGCTTTTGCCATCAAATAGCAGAAAGTAGAGCTACTCTCCCACTCTCCTGTCTTCAAGACTGGCTCACCCATACTTCTGCCAAGGGGGAAACTGTGTGTTGCCCAGGCAAGGTGCAGGGCCATTTCCCCCTAGTGCTATAGGCAGTGAGGGGTGGTCAGCTCTCTGCAGCCTTACCCTCACTGCATTAGTCGGTAACAGGAGCCATGGATATCAACCACAGAACCACAGCTATTAGCAGGGCCATGCAACCCTTGAAGGCGGCAAGCCCAGATATCATTTTCCTGTATGGTCCCAAATAGAAGAGGAGAGCTCTCCAAGACAAAAATGATGCCATAGATAGTGGCCAGGATCCTAGATTCCACTTGGCCCTTGGTGGTAACCTGGGCCATGGGTATCAACATGTACCCTGCTGTGGTTGGACCATGGACCCAGCCATGGTCCCTGGTGGCAGCACTGTTACTCGGTCTGTATGAATCCAGCAGCAGCACAGCCTTCAGACACCCAAACATGACCACAAGGTGGCAGTCAGATCTTATTGGCCTTTGCTTGCAATACCGGTAACGGGTATCAGCACAGACTCAAGCTGGGTAGCAACATGGACCCAGACATGAACTTTCACAGCAGCCCCGGGTCAGAAATAACATTGTGGCCTTAATTGGCATTGCAGGTCACCCAGATCAGCATGGCCCCGTGCAGCCTAGCCCCTGGTCATGTGATTGGGCCTTCAATGGTAACAAGAGTCACAGATATCAATATAGACCCCAGAGTGCAGTTAGAGCCATTGAACCCAGACATGTTCCATGGACACATTTTGGGTCTGGATTGAACCCACGGCCCAGGGTGGCAACATAATTTACCCCAGTTCTGTTTGGTTCCTGTGGCAGCCTGATCCTCAAATACTAAAATGCTTAAGGTATTGGCCCAGTTGTAAGTTTTCTATGTGGCCCTTAGTGGTGACAGGAGTCACAAACATCAATACCGGGCCCCCCAGATGTGTCAGGCCTGGGACCAAGAAATGACCCTTGGCAACACGCCAGGCCCATATGTCACTTGGACCCCAGAGAGAAGTTGGGATTCATGTTACTCTGTTGCTCACCATACTTATCTCTTCAGATCTGCCACTCTCCCCAGCCTTTGAACCTTTCCCCCTCTTCCTCTGCTCCCTCCCTCCTCTGATTGACAATATTTTGCAGAATGCTATTAGTGACCTCTCTGGTAAAACATTAATTTTATCCCCATTATCCATCTTTTATCCACTTCTTCTATCTAATCATCATCAAATAACCCCTCATCTACTATACATTATGTGGAATTTCAACTAGATACAGAGTTCTTTCTATAAGAATTCCTCAGTTACAACTCTACATCTATATTGGAATTTTATCTTTTAAATTTTAAGTTATTGTATGCAATTATATAGCTTCTTATTATGAAGCCAAGTTTACAAAATATTCAGTTGAATAAATGATTAATCTTGCTTGTTACTTTTCTAAATGGTCACATTGCCCTGGAGTAACTACACAATATTCTGTTGTCTTCTCCCTTATTCCAATTTTCAGTACACCTAGTATAATGCAAACATTTTGCTATGTTCAATGTGTTTCTTATTTTTTAAAATAATGCAATTATCATCCAGTATGTTCCCTAGATACCATCTAACTATTTGATCTGGTATTCAATGAAAGACACTAAAATCTATTCCAAAACAAGAGGGAAATTTACTTTGTTGGACTGACTCCCCTGATAGTATGTAGCTCTTAAGTATTCCACTTCCATGGAATAATTATAGCAATGTTATATTTATGCATCATGGGCCAGATTTATAATCTGTCTTCACATTCTCAGCCCAGATACATCTATCTATATCATATAGAACTGGGTTATTCTATGAAAATCATAAATTGAAGAGTGAACATTGATACCTCTCATTTTAAAGAAAAAATTGTTTTTATTTCTTGATTTAGTTCTGGTAAGAAAATACAAAAATTGGAAAGCCTTAAGAAGAATTTAGTCCGGTGGAACTGGAGTTACTCTTCATCAATATAATATTCTTTCTTAATATATGTCATGACTTTGCTTATTTTACTAGCTAAAACTCATGTATTTCTGATGTTTTTTCACTAGGAAGCAAATATATCATGTTCGGACAGCATAAAAGATGATTATAATTAAAGTATCAGTTTAATAAGAGGGTAACATTCTATGATGCAGCATTATTTGATCCTTAAAACAGACTCACATAATTACCTTAGTACTCAGTATAATTCTATTATCCAGTATGACCCGCTAACTCTCTTATAGAAATGAAAAAATATGCAGGTATACATTTATAAATTATATTATGACCTTGAACTGTCAGTCACATGGAAATTACATAATTTTTTAATGAAATAACTCCTATAATTCTTCTTTGTTTGTTAAAAAAGAATTGAATTTTTAAATTTTACTGGCCTATATCAATTATAGATAACAACAGGTTTTATTTGTCATCTATAGGTATGTACATATTTTAATGATTCAATCCATATTATTCTCTTTTCCACTTCTGTAACTCTCACTGATCTTCTCCCTGTTACCAACAAGTCCTTTCTCTATGAACTCCAACTTTGGGTATGGGTTTGTACACACAGAAATCGACTATTAAATGAACCAGGAATTTTAAAAGAAAAAAAGGGAATTATATGGAGAGGTTAGAGGAAGTAAAGAGAAGCGGGAAATGATGTAATTACATTGTAATGCTCTCAACATTAAAAACTGCTATAAAAATAAACAATAAAAAATAGAACAGACAAGGTCAAGTGACTTGTCTAAATTGTCAGTATTGCCGTGTTACATGGTATGGTATTCAGAGGGTCTACTTGAAAACTCCCTAGTCAATCTGGGAAAGAAATAGATGCATTAGCTCTCCATGCCCTCATCAGTTTCTGTACATTATCCAATTAAAACACATGATTAGAAGATAACTTACATAATTGTACCATACGCTATAATTTGAAAAACCATGCTATGGGAATGTGATGCTATCTTAGAAGTACAGCTGATATGTTGCTTAAAGCATTGAGAATGGGTTTTTTTTTCTTATCTCATTATGCTTTATTTGTTAGCAATGGAGGTTTATTTTTCTACTATAAAAAGTTTGTATCTTTTTTTTCATTTCAGTTTGGGGTCAGTTTCAGCCCTTTATTAGTAGACAGACAATACTATTATCACCCTGTAGTGAGGCTCAAAGAGCTTGCTCAGTGGCAGTGCTCCACCTTTGCATGAGAATACTGGCCACCTGGTTTCTTTGTTATGGTTTAAGAATAGTTCCACCTGCACCTTGGTGACAGAAACTGTGTGCTGACTGCAGGACTACTGATTTTTTTTTTTTTAATGTGTGGCTAGCTTTCCAAAAGAGGATCACTGTCATCATGTTGTGAGGTCTCTTTATTTTAACAGAAAACACTGGAGATGGGAATTGTTTGAAAGATTTTATCCTTTAGCTCTTTTATCTCCATCAGCTATTAAGATAATCAGTGGCAATTCTATGGCCATGTCAGGAAATTCACTTCCACTAGAAGCTTGTCCAGGTGTGAGAAAGTTTAACTTCTCTGTTAGAGAGTTACTGATGGATCAGCAAATGCCTTAGGTGAAACATGTTTATTGCTCTTAGGTAAGTTTTCCCAGTTCTGTACACTGCTGTTCAACTTTGAATGTGTCTTTGAAATGCAAAATGGATACATGTTATAGCATAGGGATAGTCCAATGAGGCAGAGGTCCCTAATAGAAATTTAGTTCATCTGTTGTGCTAGTGTTCAGTGAAACAAAAAAAAATGTGCATGAGACAATGTTTAGCACTAAGCACCTAAAGGTATATTGAGAATTTAATTTTCCATCTATGTTAGGTGTCTCTGAAACAACCTTTTACTGATCATCATACATAAACACTTTAATATTTTTTCTCTCTACTTACTTCTCAGTCTCTTTTATAGTCAGTCCATTATTTGTTGTTTTCTGCCTTTCTTTAAGGCCATAAGTATATTCTATCAACATTATTTAAACCTTAGCTACTTTCATTGTTTTTATGTATTCAGGATTACACTAAGAAGATACGACTATGTATGTATGGCAAGTCCATTTGGACAAAAAAAAAACCATAATTTTACATTCGACACAGACACATATTAAAACCTTATTTGTTTGTATGGACAACAGTTCTCATATTTTCTGCAATATGACACAAATTAAAGAGTACTATAACTTATGATAAACACTCACTGAAACCTTCTCCTAAAAGTAAGTTTTGTAAGAATTGCCTAGCCTTCTAATTGAGAAAATTCTTTATAAACCCCCAAAGGAGCAAGGATGTTCTAAAAATGTCTCTGTGTTTGATAAAGTTTGGACAAAATTCTTAGTTGAAAGTGTCTTGTTTTTTATTACATACGTGTAGCTGTTGATTTTTCCTCTTTACCCCTTTGAGGGGAATCTGCCATCCAGCTCCCAAATCATGTCATGGAGTTTATTCTTTCTTAAATGCCCTGACCTTAGTTAGCTTGACTTGTTATTAGCCAGCTTTTCTCATCTCGAATTATCCTATGTATCTTTTGCTCTGGGCTTTTTATCTATCTCTATTTCTCTATACCCTTTCTTACATTCTCTTCCATGGCTTGCTGTGTAGCTGGGTGGCTAGCCCCTGATTGTCCTCCTCTCCTTGTTTTATCTTCCTTCCTTCTTTCTTTTGCTCCCATATTTCTCTTATCTGTTTATTTTAATCTTTCTGCCAGCCCTGCCTATCCTTTCTCATGCCTTGCTATTAGCCATTAATTAGAAATCAGGTGAATTTTATACAGTCAGGACCATATCTTCACAGAGTTAAACAATGCAACGTAAAAGATGCAACACTCAGGATAGTGTTTTCTAATTCTATCCATTTTGCATGCAAAATTCAGATGTCATTATGTTTTAACCACTGAGTAGTACTCTAATGTGTAGATGTGCCAAACTTTCTTTACCCCTCTCAGTTGAGGGACATCTAGGTTGTTTCCAGGTTCTGGCTATTACAAATAATGTTGCTATGAACATAGTTGAACAAATGCTTTTGTAGTATGATTGAGCATCTTTTGGGTATATTCCAAAGAGTGGTATTGCTGGATCCTGAGGTAGGTTCATTCCCAGTTTTCTGAGAAACTGCCATACTGATTTCCCAAAGTGATTGCACAAGTTGCATTCCCACCAGCAATGCTGAGTGTCCCCCTTACTCCACATCCTCTCTAACAATTAGTATATTGGTGTTTTTTGAACTAGCCATTCTGACAGGAGTAAGATGGTATCTCAGAGGTGTTTTGAGTTTGCATTTCCTGATAGCCAAGGAAGTTGAACATGTCCTTAAGGTCTTTTGGCCATTTGAAATTCTTCTGTGAGAATTTTGTTTAGTTCAGTACCACCAATTTTAATTGGGTTATTTAAATTTTTAATGTCTCATTCTTGAGTTCTTTACTATATTTTAGAGATCAGTCCTTTTGGGTCTGGGTTACCTCACTCAGAATAGTGTTTTTCTATTTCCATCCATTTGCATGCAAAGTTCAAAATGTCATTGATTTTTAACCATGAGTAGTACTCTAATGTGTATATATTCCACACCTTTCTGTATCCATTCTTCCAATGAAGGGCATCTAGGTTGTTTCCAGGTTCTGGCTATTACAAATAATGGTGCTATGAACATAGTTGAACAAATGCTTTTGTAGTATGATAGGGCATCCTCTTGGGTGTATTCCCAGGAGTGGTATTGCTGGATCCTGGGGTAGGTTGATTCCGAATCTACTGAGAAACCGCCACACTGATTTCCAAAGTGGTTGCACAAGTTTGCATTCCCACCAGCAGTGGATGAGTGTACCCCTTATTCCACATTCTCTCCAGCAAAGGCTATCATTAGTGGTTTTTTTTTTTATCTTAGTCATTCTGACAGGGTGTAAGATGGTATCTCAACATTGTTTTGATTGCATTTCCCTGATTGCCAAGTAAGTTGAGCATGACCAGACCCCAAAGGATGAATTTGGTATGTACTCACTCATCAGTGGATTCTAGACATAAATAAAGGTCAGTGAGCCTATAATTCCAGATCCTAGAGAAGCTAAATAAGAAAGTGAACCCAAAGGAGAACATATAGTTATCCTCCTTGATATTGGAAGTAGACTAGATTGCCAGGCAAAAATTGGGATCTTGGGGTGGGGGTGGGGTAGCTGTAAGGGGTGATGGGGAGATGTGGATAGAAAAGTGAGGAGGGGAGGATGGGGAGACCCTGGGGGAATGGATGGTTGGGATGGAGGGAAGGGGTGGATAGGGGTGCAGGGAAGAAGAATATCTTAATTAAGGAAGCCATTTTAGGTTTAGCAAGAGACTTCACTCTAGAGTGGGTCCCAGGTATCCTGGAGATGTCCCCAGCTAGTTCCTTGGACAGCCTGAGGAGACAGAGCCTGAACTGGCCTTTCCTATAGCCGTACTGATGAATATCTTGCATATCACCATAGAACCCTTCATCTGGCGATGGATGGAGATAGAGATAGAGACCCACACTGGAGTGCTAGACTGAGCTCCCAAGGCCCAAATGAAGGAGCTGAAGGAGGAGATCATGAGCAAGGAAGTCAGGACCGTGAGGAGTGTGCCCACCCACTGAGACTGTGGGGCTGGTCTAATGGGAGGTCACCCAAGGCCATCGTGAACCTGGACTGAAAAAACATGGATCAAACCAGATTCTCATAACGTGTCAGACAATGAAAGCTGACTGAGAAGCCAAGAACAACTGGCACTGGGCTTTGATCTTACCACAATGTACTGGTTTGGGGGAGCCTAGTCTGTTTATGATGCGCACCTTCCTGGACGCAGAGATGGAATGGGTTGGACCTCAGACTTCCCACAGGGCAGGGAACCCTGCCTGCTCCTTAGACTGGCAAGGGAAGGGGAGGGGAGTTATGGGAGCAGGAGGAATGGGAGTGGGAAGGAGGCAGAAATTTTTAATAATAAAAAAAGAGATCAGTCCTCTGTCTGGATTGTTGGGGTTGGTAAAACATTTTTTCCCATTCAGTAGGCCTGCATTTTTTGCCTTATTGACTGTGTCTTTGCTCAACAGAAGCTTCTCAGTTCATGAGGTCCCATTATTCATTGTTGCTCTTACTGTCTGTGCCACTGGGTGTTATATTTAAGAAGTGGGTCTCCTGTGCCCATGCATTAAAGGTTACTTCTCAGTTTCCTCTTCTATCAGGTCTAGTATGGTCAGAGTTATATTGAGGTCTTTGATCTATTTGGACTTTGAGTTTTTGTGCATGGTGACAAATATGGATCTATTTTCATTCTTCTATAGGTTGGACATTCCAGTTATACCAGCACCATTTGTTGAAGATGCTTTCTTTTTTCCATTGTATAATTTTTGCTTTTTTGTCAAATATCAGGTGTTCGTAGATGTGTGGATGAATATCCGTGTCTTCAATTCGATTCCATTGGTTAACATGTCTGTTTTTATGCCAATACCAAGCTGTTTTCATTACTGTAGCTCTGTAGTAATGCTTGACGTCAGGGATGGTGATGCCTCCAGCAGTTCCTTTATTCTACAGAATTGTTTTGGCTATCCTGTTTTTTTCATATGAAGTTGATTATTGTTCTTTCAAGGTCTGTGAAGAATTGTGTTGGGATTTTTATGGGAATTGCATTGAATCTATAGATGCTTTTAGTAAGATTGCTATTTTTAATATGTGATCCTTCCTATCCAAGAGCATGGGAGATCTTTCCATTTTCTGGTATCTTCTTATATTTCTTTCTTCAAAGACTTAAAGTTTTTGTCAAATAGGTCTTTCACTTCTTGGTTAGTGTTACCCAAGATATTTTATGTGATTTGTGGCTATCGTGAAAGGTGATGTTTCTCTGATTTCCCTCTCAGCTTCTTTATCCTTTATGTATAGGAGGGCTACTGATTTTTTTAGTCCATCTTGTATCCTGCCACTTCACTGAAGATGTTTATCAGCCATAGAAGTTCTCTGGTAGAGTTTTTGGGGACACTTATATGCACTATTATATCATCTGCAAATAACAAAAGTTTGACATCTTTCTTTCCAATTGAATCCCCTTGATCAGAACCCCCAAAAATGAATATGGTATGTACTCACTCATACGTGGATACTAGGCACAAACAAAAGACATTGAGCCTATAGTTCATGATACTAGAGAAACTAAATAATAAGATGAACCCAAAGAAAAACATATATAGACTTTCCTGGAAATTGGAAACAGACAAATTTGGGAGCATGGGAGAAGGGGTTAGAAGGAAGTAGAGAAGGGGGATTGAGGACCACTTGAGGGAATGGATAGTCAAGATGAAGAAAGGACAGATATGAGAGCAAGGAAAGAGATATCTTGATTGAGGGAGCTATTAGGGAGGTAACAAGAAACCTGGCTCTAGAATAATGCCCAAGAACCCACAGAGATGACCTGAGCTAAGACCCTAAGCAATAGAGGAAAGAATACCTGAACTGGCCTTACCCTGTATTCAGACTGATGATTATTCTAAATATCACCATAGAAACTCCATCCAACAACAGATGGGAACAGAGGCAATGACCCACACTGGATCACTGGATTGAGCTCCCAAATTTAGTTGAAGAGTGGAAGGAGTAAGAGTATGAGCAAGGAATTCAAGACCATGTGGCAGGGTTCATGGCACTCTCTTAAGATTGGAGGGGGGGTTGCGTGAGAGAGTCTGTAGAGGGAGTGGGAGGAGGGGAGGGAGTGAGAATTTGGATTGTTTTTTTAAGTAATAAAATAATAATAATAATAATAATAATAATAATAATAATAAAGAACGCAACACATCTTTCCATTATTAAACAAATGTTTTACAGCATGAACACATGTAATATTCAACAATGAGCAAGGGAAGTTTTGTGAAGGAAAACAGAAAGGGAAAATGATGTAATTATGTTATGATCTCAAAATAAAAGACACAATGAAGGAAAAATTGATTGGGACTTTGGTAGTTCTAATAAAGAAATGAGTGACAGAATGTAAAGCTAATAATAGCTAAGTGTTAATGGAAAATTTACTTAAATTGATGAAATCATATATAGGCAATTGTGCTGTTAATTGCCAGCGAGTCTCATAACCTGCGTTCAATCCCAGAACTTATATGATCAAAGGAGAGAAAACAGACACAAGTTGTTTCTCAGACTTCTGCATACTACTATGGCATGTTTACCTCTCCTCTCCCACCCACATAAACAAATAGAAATGTAATAAAAAAGAAAAAAATACTTATATCAGATATGTACCATAGACAATAATTCAACCAATGATTTTATGGCTATAACCCAGATAGAATTTAAATGTAGTGGGGGTAAATAGTATTCTATGGTTAATGGTTACATTGGCTGAGATTATTAAACTGATTTAGTGAAGTAATTATTGGATTGATTTTAATAAGGTTGTCTCCTGGTACAAGAGGGAGACAGGAGAGAAAGAGAGTAGGGGAGAGAGGGAAATAGAGATGTAGACAGGTCTACAGAGTGAGTTCCAGAAAATCCAGGGATACACAGAGGAACCCTATCTCAAAAAATACAAAGAGAGAGAGAGAGAAAGAGAGAGAGAAGAAAGACAGAGAGAAAGAGAGAGAGAGAAACTCTTAAACCCTGCAAAGGCAGGTGTATTTTTTTTTATTTTTCGAGACAGGGTTTCTCTGTGGCTTTAGAGCCTGTCCGGAACTAGCTCTTGTATACCAGGCTGGCCTCGAACTCACAGAGAGCCACCAAGGCAGGTGAATTTTAAATATAATAGAATAATAGAGAGACCGTTTTCAGTCTTTCTTCTTTTCTTTCTTTCTTTATTTGTTTACATTATTTAATTTTCTCTTTTAGTATATTATTTAAGATAGATGCATTTTTGATAGAACAAGCTATTTGGTGTAAATGTGTTTGGAGTTTTATGTTTGCAAAAAATATCCTGAGAAGAAAGAGTGTTAACAGATACTTCTAGAACATACTTCATTATAGATGGGTAAATATCTAATGCATATCATTTTGGATGACTAGAAAAGTTATTTAGAATAAAAATAAACCATAAAACTGCTTCTTCTTGATCCTGTGTATTCATAATTCCATTCTTACCCTTAGTTGTAACTCTGAAAGTAATTTTTAATCTCTCCATTGTGTACAGCTCTTCTTTATGGTATGGAATCTCTATTTTTTCTTGCTATTAAAATGCATTTAACACATTATTACATTATATTTGTACTTCTAATACCCTTACTAGAGCTTTGAGTTTCAGAAAATTTTGTCTCCTCATCTCATTCCGTCTTTCCTTGCTTGTTCGCCTTCCTTTGGTCCTGAATCCCTCTATTGATTTTATTTCCTTCCTCTTTTTATTTTTCTTTATAACCAGTTAGCATAGCACTTCCTTCTCTTCATTTATTAAACATATTTTTGTGCATAAATGAAGATTTGTGACCTTATATGTCTACCTTTTTCTTAGATATTCATAAATATCAATAGCATATGTACAAGGAATTATGAAGAGCCAGCCAGCAGCTGTAATACCTACAATAATCATTCAAGTAACTGAGTATAATGTTTGTAGATATATTGTGATATATCAGGAATTGATCAGTTTTTTTAGGATGTAATCAGTTTTTTCTTTTACAAAAAATTAAGTACATGTTGATGGTTACTGTATTAGAACTTCAAAATGTTATAATAAATTACTTTATTTGACATAGAAATATATCAACCCAACAGTCAAATACAATTTATGGACTTAATATCTACTTTCTAAAATCTCATGCACGTGTTAACATAGACTGGTACTAAAACATATAAGTAGTGATGTTCTCAGTTGACATATGTGGAACCCTCTTGGGATTTTATTTCAATATATTAAATATATTGTTTATATAGGTTTGCCACAGGCCAAATATACATCAGAAAAATAGATGCCTATCAAGAGTTCTAGGTCCACCTTTTTTGACATAGAACAGTTCCTTTCTATCTCATATCTTGATACTCTCTTTGCTGCCCAAGATTCACTTACCTACAAAGCAAATTTCCCAATTATTTTGCAAAAAAAATTTCTTTTATCCCCAGATAAATGCATGAGCCAATCCTTAATCATCTTTTATGATCATCCATTCTTTTTCTCCTTTTAATGAAACCTTTGCTGAGAAAACAAGACTGGAAAAAAATATCATCTGTGTGCAGTTGAGAGCACAAGAAGAGTTTTTGAGCTTCTATGTGAAGAAATAAATCAATATAAGGTCAAATAAAACAGAGGCCTTTCTGTTCCAGAAAACTAATGGACAACACCAATATAATCTTCATTCCTTTGTTCTCTTATTACTTAAGGAAATATAACAAAGGTTGGGTTATATATCTAAAGCATCCATTTTATTCATTTGTCTCCTAATCTGAGACTACTTTCACAGTAATAACATGTTATGTCATACTTATATAGGACTCAATCATCATATTCTTACTTTTTATTTGTATAAGGATTGTTTGTGATCAGTCACACATGACAGGATGTTGTATATATGTTACATGGATATGTATATATATATACACATATACTGACTGTCACATATATACAGTCATACATATACAAAACATGGTTTCTTTTGATTTACCTAGGATATGCAGCCTCATCCTGCTTACATAGGTTATACTTTAGACCTAAGCACAGTGCTACAAACGTGTTTGGAATGCTTCTATCATGTTTATTCTTATGTATGAGATCTATGTGTTATTAAATTTAAAACTGAAATCTGAAAATATTGTAAGGCTTGTTTTCAGTTCCTCTAGATTCTTGCTTGTGGTGCATTTTGAGGTTTCACATAAATCCAGAGGCTTTTTCTTTGACCCATATTCTAAAGCAGTTAACTTTTTCTTATTGGAACTTCACAGAACCCAAGTGACACATTTGCTCTGTCACTTCCATCTATTTAGTATGGTTTGTCAAGATGAAAAGCTTTCAGAAGAGTAAAGAAAATTGAGGTGAACTAATATGTTGTATTTTGATATTTGTTTTTAAGTTTTTGTTTTCTTTTCATTTAGAATTTCTATTATTAACAAGAATGTTCTTTAAAGATCTGTCAAATGAATATTGGTCCCTGGTTAATCGGTACTGTTTGGGAACTCTTAGGTAATGTGGTTTGACTAGAAGAAGTACATCACAGGAAGCAGGCATTGATAGTTTAAAGATACTCACCATGTCACATTCACTCTCTGCTTCTCATTTGTGAATTTAAGAGGGATCTCCCTCCCAATTTGCTGTTCCAACCTCCAGCACAATCTCTTGTTAGGTTTCCCCATCACAGTAGGTGATGATGGCTTATACTCCTTGGAACATAAGCACCCAATAATTCTTCTATATATTTTCTTGGTACTTAGTGTTTTATGTAGCAATAAAAAGTAGGGTAATATGCCCTGCAACCATCCTTTAATCAGAAATATGATATTAATGATGTAGCCCAGCTTAAATATTTTCTTGAAAGTGCAGAACACTAATTATAATTACATGATACTTTCCTTCATAAAAATTATTAACTACCAGTAAAGAATTCCAAATGTTGAACTTGGAAAGATAGCTGTCAAATCAGAATGAGAATTTGGAGATATACACAGAATAAAATAGTGCCTCACCTCTTCCTTGTGAGTGATCATTTTAAACCATTTTATAAACCATTTTGTTGGCCTCTAAATTTTAGATACTGCTGTGGCTGGCAAAAAGCACCTAGGTAAAGCACTCAGAGAAACTAATATAAAAAAATCTCCAGTCTAAAATTGAGCCAAGGGATGTAACAAATGATGTTTGTGATTTCAAGAAATGCATCTAGTACACTGACAATGTATGCAGTTTTTGATGAGATGCTGTGCTAACCCTAGTTTCCAAATTTTTGTTGTGAAAATTAAGAATGAAGTCTTATTATCAATAATATGTTTCTGTAAATTTGCACAAAAACGTATGTGTCGTGAATATTAGTTTAAGATGTCTTACATGTGTTCATGCTGCAAAACATTTGTTATGATGCAAAGATGTGATGCATTCTTTATGTTGCATTTGTTCAACTCTGTGAAGATTTGGTCTTTACTGTCTAAATCACCTTATGGTCTGTCTAATAAAGAGATGATGGCTAATGCAAGGCATGAGAAAATATAGGTGGGGCTGGAAGGCAAAGAATAAATAGAAGGAAGAAATCTGGGAGGAAAAGAAGGAGCAAGCTACAACAGAGAGGGGCTCATCGGGCTAGCATCCAGCTACACAGCAAGCCACCAAAAAATAAGAAAGGAAAGGTATATAGAAATAGAGATAGATAAAAAGCCCAGAGGCAAAGATGGGATGGAATAGTTTAAGATAAAAAGTCTGGCTAGTGATATATCAAGATAAGGCCAGTCATCTATAAGAAAGAATAAGTCTCTGTGTATTTATTTGTAGTTGGGTGGTGGGCTACCCAAAGGTAAAGAGGAAAAAACAATCAACTACACTTGCTATCTCTTCAATCCTTGACCTTTTTAAAAATTTACTATATACATATATGTATAAATATAACCTTCTCATTTTGTGTAATGTTACTTATATATTTCTTTTAAAGCCTGACCATTTGGTATTGGATAAATAGTGTACTCTTCCCTGGGGAGACCTATTTTTTCTTCTGACAGCATTTTGTTGCCTCTAGATCTTGTGTAGGATTGAGGTTTCATATTCTTTCTGTAGGACACCCTAGAAAGCTTATTGTTGTTGTTGTTATTCAACCTACAAGTTTAGGCAGTCCAAGTTGGTGAGCACTTTATGGTTATAGCTATTGTGATTCCTAGGAGATACAGTCTCAAGGGAAACACTATGTTCCTCTGTCTCTTATACTCATTCTGTCACCTCTTGTACAATTTTCTCTGAGTCTTTGGTCTGGAAGTGTTTTATAGATGAATCCGTTTGGATTAGGCTGCACTACTATGCATTTTGATTGGTTGTGGTTTTCTATAATAATCTCAATCAACTGCAAAGAGTAATTACCCTGATGAGGGGTGAAGAGTTCATTTATCTCTAGATAAAAGAACAAATATGTATACTGTTGTTATGGATTATTGTGGTTTAGAAAGTAATGGTTGTAGGCTTTGCTCCAATGCACAATACTTTGCTAGCACTCAGTATTTAGCTAGGTTCATAGTACCATGCATGTTTTCCTTCTTGTTGAGCAGGTCTTAAGTGTAATTAGAGAGCTGTTGGTTACTTCCAAGATATTTGTGCCATTATTGCACACGTAGCAATATCATGGTGTGCAGATAGTAAATGTGGTTCATAGATGTCATAATTTTGCAGGACTGTTCAATGTCTTGTTCCTTTTGAATCTTCCATAGTACCTTCTTTTTTCTTTATGGTGTCTTTAGAAACAGGGGCTTATTTTCTACCTCTGAGGGAAAATAAAAGAAAAAAACAATATACTGCTATAGGATAATGCTCTTGTACCCTGAAAATATTCGTCATTTGTATTCATTTAATAAAAGCCTTACTGGCCAGTAGGCTGCCAGAAAGTAAAGGTGGGGCAACCAACTAGGAAAATTCTGGAAAGAGGAAAGGTTCAGTCTGCAGTTTTCAGTCAGATGCAGAGGAAACAAGATGAAAATGCTACACTGAGAAAAGGTACCAAGTAAAGTAACTAAACATAGATAAAAATTATGGGTTAGTTTAAGAGCTAGTTAATAATAAACCTGAGCTAATAGGCCAACCAGTTTATAATTAATATGAGCTTCTGTGTGTTGTTAGAACTGAACAGCTGAGGGACCAGGCAGGAAAGAAACTATAAATGGTACCTAAATGTTTGGGAATAATTTTCATATAAAGCCTGAGAAAGCTTTAATAAAAGCATTCTAGATAGAGAAATGCAGAGTCAGGTACAGCTTCTAAGTAACAGCATTGTCTCCAGTGGCAGCAAGCAGAGGCATGGCTCCTTTAAAAGACCTTTCATGACTCAGTGTTAGTGGTAAAAACTGTGCAGTCCTTTTAAGAGGCCCTGTCATCAAACACATAAAGGGTATTTATATGTAGCCAGTGGCATGTTTCTTGGTAGTGGCATGAACCTAAAAACTCCACAGAGTTGTATCAAAAACTGTGGCTTGCTCCAGTACCTCTGCCATGAATCTAATCTCTTAGGAAGACACGTAGTAGGGTGGAAATTCCTAGGAATCTACAAGAACGAGTCCAGATAAGAATCTAGGTAATAGTGGAGAAGGTGCTTTAATTGCCTTTACCCTGTAAGCAGATTGATGACTACCTTAATTGTCATTAGAGAACCTTCATCCAGTAACTGATGGAAGCAGATGCAGAGATCCACAGCTAAGCACTGTGCCAAGCACCCTGAGTTCATTTGTAGAGAGGGAAGAGTGATATAATATGAGCAAAGGGGTCAAGTTCATGAGGAGGAAATGCACAGAAACAGTTGACACAAACTGGTGTGAGCTCACTGACTTTGATCAACAGCTGGGAATCTTGCATAGGACCAAACTAGGTTCCCTGAAAGTGGGTGACAGTTATGTGGCTTGATCTGTTTGTGGGGCATTGGAACAAGGATTTATCCCTACTGCTTTTCCTGGCTTTTTGGAACCCATTATCTTTGGAGGGATACCTTTCTCAACCTAGATACAAGGAGGAGGGCATTGGTTCTGCCTCAAGTGATGTGACAAACTTTGTTGACTCCCTATGGGAGGTCTCACTCTCTCTGAGGAGTGGATGGGGAATGGGTTGGAGGAAAGGTGGGGGAAGTAGAAAGAGGGGAGGGAGAGAGAACTGTGATTTATATGCAAAGTAAAAAGATTGTTTTAAAAAAGAAGAAAAATAGATGTCTCATGAACAAATCTGACCACCAACTCAAAATAAGGTGTCTTACGTTGTGCCTAGTATTGAGGACCTTTTTCGGTGGTATTTAGTTCTTAGAGGAAGCATTGTCATTCAATAGGAAGAAAGTTCATTAAAACAATATGAAAATATGGATACAGAGAATCACTTGTGTTATGGGATTTTAAGATAATTAAAATTGAGAAGAAGTGACCACTAAGGGAGCAGGCCTGAGCCAGAGACCTCTAAACGATCAGTCCCAAGCCAGGGACCTCTGTGGGAGCACACCTCAGCCAGTGATATCTGTGGGAACAGGACCAAGCCAGCAACCTCCACATTAAAAAGCTTGAGCCAGCAACCTCTGACAGAGCAGACCCAAAGTAGCGACTTCCACAGGAGCAGATACAAGGGAGGCACCACTGAGGGAGCAAGGCCTAGTCAGAGACCTCTGCTGGACTGAGCCCAAGCAAGGGACCTTTGGGAAAACAGGTCTGAGCCTCCATGGCAGCAGGCAAAACTACCCTCCAGGATTGCAGAGCAACCTCTGGTAGCACAAAGCAACCTCAGGGAACACAGAGTGACCTCCTGGGTAACTAGAACTATGGCCCTGACTGCACCACAAGGAGCAACCATCTGACGATTGGATCCACTGACAACTGGAAAATTGATCATTAGAGAAATAAGGCCCAACTAAAACCATCAGAGGAAAAAGATGGATAGACAAGGTAAGAAACACACTCACACCACAAAGAGCAACATAACACCACAAAAAACTAGGGGACTCTACAATAGCAATACTTGATACCCCAATATAGTGATGAAAAAGAAAATGACCAAAAAATAATTTATGAAGATGTTTAAGGCCGTTAAAGATGAAATGAAAATTCTCTCAATACAATGAAGGAACAGGCAAGCTAAAAATTGGAAGAATCAACAAATCCCATTTTAAAAAACAAGATAAAATAACCAAACAGATGAAAGAATGATTCAAGACTTGAAAACTAAAATAGACACAATAAAGAAAACACAAACCTAGGGATTCTGGAAATGGAAAATATGAGAAAAGAACCAGGAACCAAATGCAAACATAAGTAGCATAATACAAGAGACAGAAAAGAGAATATCGAGTGGCTGAAGATTCAATAAAGGACATATACTCATTGGTCAAAGAAAACATTAAATCTACGAAAAGCTTAAGACCAAATATCCCATCTGGGCGGTGGTGGCGCACGCCTTTAATCCCAGCACTAGGAGGTAGAGGCAGGCGGATCTCTGGTGAGTTCGAGACCGGCCTGGTCTACAAGAGGTAGTTCCAGGACAGGCTCCAAAGCTACAGAGAAACCCTGTCTCAAAAAACCAAAAAAAAAAAAAGACCAAATATCCAAATATCCAGGAAATATGGGACATCATGAAAAGACCAAACCTAAGAATAATAGGGATAGAAAAAAAGTCCAATGCAAAATGCAAAAGCACAGGAGATATATTCAATAAAATCATAGAAGAAACATTTCCAAAATAAAGAAAGATATGCATATGAAGTTACAAAAAGTTACAGAACACCAACAGAATGGATAAAAGATCCCCTTGCCATATAATAATCTAAACACTAAACATACAGAATAACGAATGAAGATTAAGAGCTGCAAAAGAAAAGGCCAAGTAACATATAAAGGCAGACATATCAGAATTACACCTGACTTCCTCAATGGAACAATGAAAGCCAGGCAGTCCTGTTCAATTGTTATGTGGATATTAAGAGACCATGGATGCCAGCCGACTACCACACCAGCAAAACTTTCAGTCACCATAGATGGACAAAATAAGATTTTCCATGACAGAACCAGATTTAACCAATACCTAACCACAAAACTCAGCCTTACACATAATTGAGAAGGAAACTCCAACACAAGTAAGTTAGCCACATCCACAAAAACTCAAACAATAGATGATCACACAGCAGCAAATCCCAAAGAAGGGATGACACACACACAATAACATCACCAAACCAAACTTAAATTACAGGGACTAGCAATCATTGGTTATTAATATCCCTTATATAAAGGAATTAACTAAACTATAAAACAATACAGGCTAACAGAGTGGATACGAAACATAATCTGTCCATCTGCTGCATACAAGAAACACACCTCTACTCAAAGACAGACCGTTGCCTTAGAGTAAAAGGTTGGGGAAAATTTTTCCAATCAAATGGGACCTAAAATCAAGCTGGTGTAGCTATTCCTAATATCTAAAAGAATAGATTATTCAAACCAAAATCAATCAAAAGAGACAAGAAGAACATTTCATATTAGTCACAGGAAAAAAATCCATCAAAAGGAAATCTCAATACTGAATATCTATGCCCCAAATATAAGGGCATCCAAATATGTAAAAGAAACACTTCTAAAGCCCAAGTCACACATAAACCCCATACACTAATAGTGTGAGACTTAGCAACCCACACTTATCACTGGACAGGCCTGTCAGACAGATACTTAAAAGAGAATAAGGGAAAATAGACAAACCTTTATCCAACTAACTGAAAGGCAAGAGAATATCCAAATTAACAAATTCATAAATGAAAGGGATGCTATAACAGAGACACAGAGGTATCCAGAGAGAAATATCAGATAATCTTTGAAAACATGTATTCCAAAAATTTGGAAAATTCAAAGGAAAGGACAACTTTCTGATAAATATCACTTACCAAATTAAATCAAGACCAGATAAGCAAATTAAAAAGACCTATAACTGCTAAATAAATAAAAATAGTCTCCCAAAGTCTCCAAGAAAAGAAAAACCCTAAGACAGATGGTGCCAGCATTAGAATTCTCAAGATTTTCAAAGAACTAATACCAATACTACTGCAATTGTTCCATACAAAAGAAACAGATGTTCATTTTCTCCATCCAACGCCAGGTCAAGGTTATCACTCAGGATGGTGTTTTCTATTTCCATCCATTTGCATGCAAAATTCAAAATGTCATTGTTTTTTTTTTTTTTTTTTACCGCCAAGTAGTAACTCTAATATGTAGATTCCACACTTTCTTCATCCATTCTTCTACTTAAGGGCATCTAGGTTGTTTTCCAAGGTTCTGGCTTAGTACAAATAATGCTGCTATAAACATAGTTGAACAAATGCTTTTGTAGATGATTGGGCATCTCTTGGGGTAAATTCCCAAGAGTGGGATTGCTGGGTCCTGGGGTAGGTGGATGAGAAAATGACAGAGCCCACATAGGAGCACCGACTGGAGCTCCCAAGGTCCTGATGAGGAGCAAAAGGAGGGGAGATCATGAGCAAGGAAGTAAGGAGGTGAGGGGTGCGTTCACCCATTGAGACGGTAGGACAGAACAAACGGGAGACCACAAAGTCCAGTCAGAATGGGACTGATGAACAGGGGACCAACTGGACTCTCTGAATGTGGCTGATGGTGGAGGAGGACTGAGAAACCAAGGACAACTGCGATGGGCTTGGACTCTACAAGCATGGATGGGCCCACTGTGAGCCTTGTCAGTTTGGTTTGCTCACCTTCCTGGACTAAGGGGGAGTTGGGAGGACCTTGGACTTAACATAGTGAAGGGAAACCTGATGGCTCTTTGGCCATGGAGAGGTGAGGCCGTGGGGGTTATGGGGGGAAGGGGAGGGGAGGGAAGCAGGAGGAAGAGGAGAGGAGATGGAAATTTTTAATAAAAAATGAGGAAAAAAAAGAAAAAGAAAAAATAAGAAACAGATGGAATATTGCCAAACTCTTTTTATGAGGCTACCATTACCCTGATACCAAACCCTCAATAAAGACCATTAGTAAGAACGAGATTACAGACACATTTCACTTCATGAACATTGATGCAAATATACTCAATAAAATATTGGCAAACTGAATCCATGAACACATCAGAAAAAATCATCCCACACGATCAGTTGGCTTTGCCCCAGAGATGCAGGAATTAATCAACATACGAAAATCTGTGAATGTTATCCATCATATAAACAAACTGAGCAAAAAGACCACATAATCATCTCATTAGATGATGAAGAAAACCTAATACAAAATACAGCATCCCTTCAGGATAAAGGTCTTAGAGATAGTAGAGATATAAGAAAAATGCCTAAACATAATAAAGGCAATATACAACAAGTCAACTGTGAACATCAAACTAAATGGAGAGAAATTCAAAGCAATCCCATTGAAATCAGGAACAAGAAAATGTTGTCTATGTTCTCCATATCTATCCAATATAAGACTTAAAGTTCTAGCTAGAGAAACAAGACAGCAAAAGGAAATCAAGTGGATAGAAATCAGAAAAGAAGTCAAACTCTCACTACTTGCTGATGACATGGTAGTTTATATAAGTGATCTCTAAAACTTCTACCAAGGAAAAACCTGCAACTTTATAACAGGATATAAGATTCACTCAAAAAATCAGTAGCCCTCCATTCTACAGATGATAAATGGATTGAGGAAGAAATCAGAGAAACATCACCCTTCACAATAGCCTCTAACAGCATGAAATATCTTGGGAGTAACTCTACCCAAAATCTAACCAAATATGAACCTATATGACAGAATTTTAAATCTTTGAAGAAAGAAATTGAAGAAGACACCAGAAAATGGAATGATCTCCCAGGCTCTTTGGTGGGTAGAATTAACATAGTAAAATGGCAGTCTTACCAAAAGCAATCTACAGATTCAATGTAATTTCCATCAAAATCACAGCAAAGTTCTTCATAGACTTTGAAAGAACAATACTCAACTTCATATGAAAGAGTAAAAAAAAACCAAGGATAGCCAAAAACAATCCTGTACAATAAAGAAACTTCTGGAGGCATCATAATCCCTGACTTCAAACTCTACTACAGAGTTACAGTACTGAAAACAGCCTTGTATTGGCAAAAACAGACAGGGGGACAAATGGAATGGAATTGAAGACCCACATATTAATTTACACATATACAGACAACTGAATTTTGAAAAAAGAAGCAAAAAAATATAAATGAAAAAAAAGAAAGCATATTCAACAAATAGTGCTGGAGTAATTGGATATCAATATGTAGAAATATTACCATGCACAAAACTTCAAGTTCAAATGGATCAATACCTCAACATAAAACCACCACACTGAGCCTCACAGAAGAGAAAGTGGGAGGGTACACTTGATGGCATTGGCACAGGAGGCCTCTTCCTAAACATAATCCCATTAGCACAGACACTGTGAGCATCAATTAATAAATTGGACCTCCTAGATGAGAAGCTTGTCTGTAAAGCAAAGGACACTGTCAAAAGAACGAATGGCAGCCTACAGAATTGGAAAAAGATCTTTGCCAACCCCATGTCAGACAGAGGGCAAATCTCCAAAATATCAAAAACTCAAGAAACTGGTCATCAAAAGAACAAGTAATCCAATAATAATTAGGATACAGACCTAAACAGATTCTCAGCAGGGAATCTAAAAATGGCTGAAAGACATTTAAGGAAATGCCTCAACATCCTTAGCCATTAGAGAAATGCAAACAACTCTGAGATTCCGTCTTATACCTATAAGAATGTTCAAGTTATAAAACACTGATGACCAACTTATTCTGGTGAGGATGTGGAGTAAAGGGAACATCCTCCATTGCAGGTGGGAGTGCAAATGGTTCAGCTGCTTTGGATATCAGTATGTCGGTTTCTCAGAAAAATAGGAACAATGTACCTCAAGACCCAGCAATGTTACATTTTGTATATAACCAAAGGATGCTCAATCATACTACAAGGACATGTTCTCAACTATGTTTATAGCAGCATTGTTTGTAATAACCAAAACCTGGTAACAACCTAAATGTCCCTTGACTAAAGAATTAATAAATAATATGTGGTACTTTTACACAATGGAGTACTACAGAGCAGAATAAAAAAATACAATGACATATTGAAATTTTCAGGCAAATGGATGGAGCTAGAAAACATCATTTTGAGTGAGGTAACCCAGACCCAGAAAAATAAATATCATATGTACTCACTCATAAATAACTTTTAGACATAAAACAAACAAACAAACAAACAAAAAACCAGCCTACAATTCACAATCTGAGAGAACCTAGACAACAACGCTGACCCTAATAAATGTACATCAATCTAAGCTACATTGGTTGTATAAAAAAGACAAGATATCCTAAATTGATTTGGAGCATGGAGACCATGGGAGAGGGCAGAAGGGAAGAGGAGAGAAAGGGAGGGGAATGGTAAAAAAATATATAGCTCAATAAAAGTAATTTTAAAAGAATTAAAATAAAATTCCTCATGACCCGTGTCAAGCATCCTGTTATTTTACTCTACTTTCTACTTTTTTGTACTCTTATATTTCCTAAAGATTCCTCTTTCCCATAAGTTTGATCAGATTATTTGTGCCCTGCTATTCGCTTCTCTATTGTTTTCCACCACCCCTACCCTTGTAAGGTTGATTTTTATCTTTTCTGGATTCTGCAGTTACTCCAGGAGGACTACTCACTTTGAAAATTTGAAGAGAATGGGATTATGAACAATTTTTTCTCAGCCATTTTTTTCTTTTGAGAACTCTGGTAAGCCAGGTCCCAAACTCATTCTCTGAACAAATTATTTGTTATTTTCCTTTTCCTTTATTGATTATTTTGTAAAAGGTATTTTTATATTCTGATAATTAATCTGTCAGATGTATAGATGACAAAGAGTGTTCTCATTCTTTGGCCTTCCTCTTCACTAATTTTTTGTTTCATTAGCTATGCAGAAGCTTTTTAAGTTTATGAAATCCTATAAGTTAACTGTTAGCCTTAAATATTGGCAAATCAAGTCCCATTCCTACACCTATATCCTGTCTTCTAGCAGTTTCAGTGTTTCAGGTTTCATGTTTAGTATTTGTTCCATTTGGGGTATTTTTTATATATATAACAAGATAATATAATATGGATTTAGTTTCATTCTTTCTACATGTGGATATCTAGTTTTTCTAAGCACCATTTATTGTTGTTTCTTTCTTTTCTTCAGCTTATGATTTTTGAAACTTTATCAAATATTTAAGGAATGGATCTATGTTAACATATGCTTGGGTCTTCAACTTTTCTATTGCTTTATGAGTCTGTTTTTGTGTAAGTATCATATTATTTTTTTCCTATGGCTCTGTAATATGTCATAAGATCAGGAATGGTAATCTTACCAGTATTGTTTTTGTTTCTGATCCTTTGTGGCTCTACATGAATTTTAGGATACAGTTTTTCTATTTCTGTGACAAATGAGATGAAGATTTTGATTAGGAATGCATTCTACCTATCAACAATTTTTGGTAGAATGGTCATTATCTTAATATCAATTATACTAATTCATGACTGTGGAATGTCTTTCTATTTTAAAGTGTCGTTCTCTAGTTCTTTTCTGAGAAGATTCCAGTATTCATTGCACAGGTTCTTTACTTCCTTGGTTATGCATACACACACACACACACACACACACACACACACAATTTTCTTTGAGTCTGAGGTAAATGGGAGTTTATGCATGATCTCTTTATCTGTATGTTTGTTATTGGTATATAGAAAAGCTATTGATAAGTACAAATTGATTGCCTCCTGTCATGTTTCTGAATTTGTTTAACATTTCTAAAAGTTTTTTGGTGGAATTTTGGGATCTCCAATATATATATGATCATGAATTTTGTAAATATTGTAAATAGCAATAGCTTGACTTCTCATTTCGTATTTTTACCTCTTAAATTTTAATTATCTTGCCTTATTGTGACAATTAGTAACTTTGAGCACAATATTGAAAAGGAGTGGAGTGAGAAGACATTCCCTGTCTTGTTCCTAACTTCAATAGAACTACTTTGTTTTAAGCTTTTCCTCCAATGAAGATGATGTTGGCTGGGGACTTCTCATGTATAGCTTTTATTATGTTGACTTACATTCTGTCAGACCCTATCTTCTCCAGGACTTAGAACATAAGGCATGCTGGAATCTGTCAAAAACATTTTGTATAGCTATTGAAATGATCATGTGATTTATTAAATTTATTAACGTATAATTCTGATGTGAATCCATTTGGACCTGGACATTTTAATTTTAGCTTGATTGCTTTTTTATTACTATTTAATCTCTTAATTTGCTATGTGTCTGTTTAGGTTGTTGTCTTCTTCTTGATATTTTTCTTTGGCAATTGGACTAATTCTAGAAATTCATCAATTTATTTTAAATTTTCAAGCTTAATGAGTAAACATTTTTAAATAATTTCCTTATAATATTTTTAATCTTATTTGTGTCTTTTGTAATGTTTCTCTATTCATTTTTGATTTATTTGATTTGATTCCCTTCTGTCTTTATTTTAGTTAGTTGGGCCAAGGTTCTGTTAATTTTGCTTATCTTATCAAAGAATCTGTGTTTAGATTTCTTGTATTCTTTATATTGATTCATTTTTCTATGTTTCATTGATTTCTGCTCTGATTTTTGATATTTCCTGCCTTTTGCTAAATTTTTATTTAGTTTGGCTCTTTTTTTCCTCTCAGTTTCAAGTTTTATTGCACTGTAGTCAGATAGGATTCAAGAAGCTATTTCAATCTTATTTTTTAATTTGGAAAGATTTTCCTGTGAAAGACTCAATTCTTTATCTTATGAATTGTATATTCATGATATATTCTCATATGTGTTCTATTCATAATGTGTATTGCTTTGACTGATCATATTTATATAATGTTGGTGTTTCTTGTACTTTTTATAAAAACTTGGTGCCTACTTTCTGTGCTTTTTCCACTTTTATTTTATTACTTTCCAAAATTTTAACCATATATATATTATGTAAAATTCAAAAATATTTAATTAATAATTTCAAGTATTATTATATAATATGCACATATATGGAATATATAATTATAAATATATGTTATTAATTATAAAATATATTTGTTTTTTCTGATTTTGTATGACCTTAGTTTTTTTTAATATGTAACACCTCCTAATTTCAGTACATTTTATTTATATATTCTCACTTTAGTCATAATTTATACTATGTTGATTTATATTAGTTGATTAGTTGATTTCTAATTGAAAAATGTAAAAATAGTGTTCATATTAAATATAAGCATTAGCTTGAATAAAGAGTGGAATGTATGCTTATTTGTCTATCATTTAGTAATAAATGTTATAATTGCTGAAATATAAATAATAGTGTGGGTGTTTTGATATAATTATTGGAATTATAGGTAAGTTATATGATATGATATGCACAGTTGTCATAGAACAACAGTAATAAAATCAAATATTTCAGGTGGAAAAAGTATTGAAAGCAAATACATGAAAGAAACTTGATAATTTCCAGGTAGTATATATTTGCCTTTCTTATGTCTTTTCTCTAATTATAACTTTAGAAACTGACAAGTTTTCTATGACTGCTAATGCCTTTGTGTATCCATTCACAATATAAGGTCTATCTGGCAAGACTTTAGAAATGCAGACAAAGTTACTGCTCTACTAAAAAATCATAGCAATAAATTGACTCCTATGATATTTTTCTATTTTTTATATTTATTTTTATATTTTTCTAAATAAATTCGTGGTTCATTCAACCATCATCAGAGATTCTTCTTCCTGCAATATGGGAAATAATATAGAGGAGGCCCCCACCTAGACAATCTACAGATAGTGAGAGATTTTTGGGGACACTCAATCCAAAATAGGATGTCTTCATGAAACTCTTCTCAGGGCTTAATGAACTCTACAAATGTAGAGGCAGGAAGAAAGATTAGAGGAATCAGAAGGGATGAATGAATCCATTCAGACAATGTCTTTCAGGCACAATAGTACTGATGTACTTATGAACTTACAGACTGTGGCAGCATATTCAGGATTTCAAGTTTCAAGTCAGACAGGGCCCCTGTGTTGATAGGAGAAATGGGCATAAGCTCTTGTCCCTAACAAAAAAGCTATCTGTTTTCAAAGGAAAGATTTTCTCTCAATGTAGTCTCACTGGGGATTTCGACCATGGTTGTAGAATAATAGTTTGAAATGTATTACACTTATGCTGTTAAATATTTGTTTAAAGATGTAATAAATGTTTTGCTTTCTTTGATGTTGTAATTGCTGAACTCTGGTAATTTCTGCTACTTTGCTTGCCCTAAGGCACCTGATAAGTCTAATAAGAGCTGAATGTCCAAATAGCTAGCTAGGCAGGAGAAGGATAGGCAGAGCTGTTAGGGGGAGAGAATAAATAGAGAAAAAAGAGAAGATTGAGGGAGAACAAGAAAAGGCAGAGGAGAGAAGGCACCAGGGGCCAGACACCAAGCTATAAAACAACAATGAAGTAAGAAGTAAAGATTGTGTGTGTGTGTGTGTGTGTGTGTGTGTGTGTGTGTGTAAAAGCCCAGGGGCAAAAATAGATAGGATAATTTAAGAGAAGCTGACTAGAAACAAGCCAAGCTATGGTAGGTATTCATAAGAAAGAAAAGATCTCCATGTGTGATTATTTGGGAACTGGGAGTCAGGCCCCCAAAGAGAGTAACAGTATAAAAAAAAACAACAGCTACAGACTATACTGCAAGGTAGACCCTGTGCCCAGGATAGATGACCAACACATAATGAGTACAATGTTCTTTTTTGTAGACTTTTTGTCTACTATTTCTTTGCTTGGACACTTTTGTATTATTAGTTTTTTTGCTTGTATATTTTGATTTCTGATTATGTGGCAGTGGGGGTGCTTGTGTAAATGTGTATGAGCTACCTTTTTTGCGTATTAAGCAGAGAGAAAGAAAGGCTGATAAGTTGAGTAGGAAAGAGGAAACTGAGGATCATGAAGAGTTAGCAGAGAGAAAAGGTGTGATCAGAATATTTTTATGAAAATAGAGACTTCTTTGCAATAAAAAATAGCAGAACACCTACACAAAAACAATTGCAACAGAAGAGAAATCCAATTAAAAAAATCATAGAATAAATGTGTACTTTGATTAAATTGAAGTACATAAATATAATCTTTTGAAAGAAATAGCATTTTTCTTTTTATAGTGATAAGCAAAAGTTTCCTATTTAATGTACAACATAATTTTTAAATAAATGTACACATTGATAAATTGCTATAAGTTTATGTATTACACATGTATCTCTTTGTTGTGAGAGCACTTAAAATATACTCAGTCTTTTCACACATAAAATACATTTTTATTACAAAGTATTATGTGCAAATTAGCCAATATATTAATATTCACTCTGCTGTACAACAAATTTCTAGAACTTATTGTTCCTGCCCATTCACGTGCTTCAAACTTATGGTAAGAACTAATTTACTTACTGTTTCTGAGTTTTGACTTTACACCACAAATATGTGATATCATCTATTAAATGTATTCTAGTGCAAGACTTAATTCACTTAAAATGAGTTCTAGAGGTTAATCCATGATATTACAAATGATCAGGATTTTTTTGTAAGTGATCTGTAATAGCCGGTGATGGAATGTACTACATCTTATTTAGCCATTAATGCATAGAAGGATACCTAAGTTGATTTTATATCATAACTTCTGTGAAGAAAGCTTGAGAAATTATGAGAGTACGGGAAATTTTTGGGTATAGTGAATTCATTTAGTATTGATATTTGCCTACTAGTGATATTGTGAGATTAAATTATAGTTATATTTTCCAATTTTAAAGAATCTTTATATTTTTTTTTCATAATGGAGGTACTAATTAATATTCTCACCAACAATATATGAAGGTTTTTTTTAATACTACAGCATTTCCAACCTTTCCCATCTCTCATCGTTTTGGAACATATCTACTTGATCTTTTAAAATTATATCTCATTGTGGAATTTGTCTCATGGTTTCTTGGTAACCAGTAACATGGAGCATATTTCCATTTCTTCTTTGTAAAAATATCTATTCAAGTGAATTGCCAATTTTTAATCAAGGTTATTTTTACACTAATAATCATTTATTTTTTCATATTTTTTATTTTTTTATTTTTCATTATTAAAAATTTCTGCCCCCCACCTCCCACTGGACTATATGGAGAAAAAAAAACAAGAGAGAAAATTGAGATGAGTGGGAAGGAACTGGAGGGTAGAGAGAATGCTTTTAGCAGGAGTTGTACAATGGATAACCAGGTTTAAAATATGTGGTATGAAATTCTCACAGAATTAATAAAAGTTTTGCTAAAGAAGATATTTTCCTCCTACCTTTAAAATCAAGGAATCAGAAATTTTCTTGCAGATAATATGTACTAACAAGACTAATCAGGAATCTTCAAAACTTTCTCATTGGGGTTTGCCTCTGAGGGGAAAGATAATCATCATAGTACACCACCAAGCACATAATTATTTCCCAATAATCTTTCTTTAATTTAATGACCTCTATACTAGAATTTTAACAAAAGTAAAAACAATAATAAATGAATGTGTTTATGAGTCAATATATAAGAAACTTACAAATTATTTGTATGGAAGATTGTGCATGTGTGTCAAGTTGTTTGTCAGGTCTAGAAGAGTACATTAGATGGGATGTGTTTCTACTTGCATATACCGGCTTCATGGGATACTATTCTCTTTGGATGTAAACCTTGCTCAACTTAGACATAGTAGAGAGGGCCTAGGATTTTCTACAGGCCAGTGTGCATGGCACTCCCTTAGGGTTGGAGAGGTTGGGGGAGGGTCTATGGAGGGAGAGGGAAAGGACTGGGAGGTATGGAGGAAGTGAGAATTTGGATTGGTGTTTTTTTAAGTAATAAAAAAGGAAAAAATAAAAAAGAGTGCATTAGATCTCCTGGAGCTTGGCTAAAAGTTATGTGAATGGGTGTTGGAAACAACAGTCAGGTCCTTTTCAAGGGTAGTAAAAATTTTTAAATCTTGAGGCACCTCTCCAACTCCAATATTCAATTTTAAAACACAGGTTTTAAATATGTTTCAAGCATTTTTAGGAAGAAAGTGGGAATGAAGGCCCTGATAGTTGTATAAGGAATATTGTAAAAAAGAACATCTAGCGTTTGCCTTCCCTCATAAATATTAATCAAATAACTATCTGTGCATGAAAGTACCTTCAAGGTAAGCCAAGGAAATGTGCAAAATTAAAGAAAGTTTTTATAGGATAAAAAGAAAATATACATTAAAACTTCAATGGTTATTACAGGATGAATGTGAAACAGCCACAGACTTATGTTTGATCAGGTATTGTATTTTTTCATTGCTGCAACAAAATAATTGACAAAAACAACTTTATAGAAGAAGAGTTATTTGGACTCACAACTGAAGGCTAAGGTCCATCTTGGCAGGGTAGTCATGTGAACAGGAATATGAAACAATTGATCATGTTGTATCTACAGTTCAGGAACCAGAGAGAAATGAATTCTGTTGTTCACCAGACTTTCTTTTTTAATCTTTTTATTGTGCTATACATTTTTCACTGCTCCCCTCAGACTTTCTTCTTTCTCTTTAGCTTATAATCCTAGACGATGCAATGGTGCTATCCACAATTAAGGTGAGCCTTGCTACCTAAACTAATCCAATATAGATCATCTGTCATAGACTTGACCAAATGTTTGTTCTCATTGTGATTTTAAATCTTACCAAGTTGATAGTCAAGGATAATTATCACAGATTACTTTTTCCCTAGCTCTTGGTTTATTGTAGTTGGCATTGGAATCCTCAGAACACGGGACCTAAATGATTTCCATAGGTCACCAAGGATAGGCTGTTGAAGAAATTTTGATCATACTGTAAAACTCAGAGACTATTAAATAAAGTTTACATTGAATTAGGGGATAGAGCTAGCAACTAGCTGGTTAGAATTGACCATAGAGAAGTCAGCAATTTGGATTGAGAAGACGCACAAGAAGAAAAGGGTGAGGAATTGATTTTGGCATTTCCTTTTGGTTTTGTAGTGAGTGAAGAAACAAGTCACTTTCTGGGTCTCTGTCCAAAGACCAAGATGAACTTCTTGCTTTTCAGTCTCTCTGATCTATCAGGTTTTCATCCCACATCTGACTTAGGAGTTTTTTTTTTTATAAATAGAACTACAAAGACTTAGTTTAAACTGGCATACCACAATGTGTCTGGAAAGGGAAGGCTCTTCACACCAAGGCTGGAGTGGCATGGCCAGCAAGTCAGTGACTGTAGGTGCCATGGAGTGCATATAATAATTAAACTGTCAGTAGATTCATGTGCAGTCACTAAGATAACAAAAAACAATGGGCCATGAATGGCATACTGGGTTTGGCTCCTGTTTTTATCTCTGTCTTCTTAATAGTGTTGCACTATGAATGCCCACCTTTACTTTGCCACAACAGAAAATAAACAATCCCAGAAGCTATACTTTATCACTATTTAATACTTGTATTTGTCAGATATGCTGTTACAGTGACATGAAATTAATTAATAAACTGACTAATGGAGACTAGCCCAGTGAAGTATTTGTCACAGAGGTTCTGTGCTTAGGATGCTTCTTAGCTCTGAAATGGTTGTACTGGATTTTGGATGAAGAATTACAGTTGACAACCTGCTTAGCAATGTCTCAGTAGGTTTATGTTTAAAAGACATTCCTATACATACCTCAATTCCATAGGGTGGAATGAATACCTCCTTTCAATGTGCAATCATCAAAGCTTGACTAAAGGATCATCGACAATCATAAAAAGTGGATGCCACAAAATTGACAAATCTAGTGTCAGTGACAGATCATAAAGAAATGCAGAGAGATAACCGATCTGACTATTAATATAAAATAATTGTATTAGGGATCTATATGAAGTTCAAGACAATATAGGCAACACTAAATGAACTTATCAAAGGAAACAACAGAAAGATTGAATCACAAAAGACACAGAGATACAAGTGAGAAATATTGAGAGTGGACTAAAGCAAACAGGAAATGGAACCATGTCAATCATTGTAAATTTCTGCTTCAAGCCAATCTTTGTTAAAATCATATTGGCACTTGCCATAGAATTAGAAGATAAAATGCAAAATGTAGATAGAAACATAAGAGGCTTTGAATAGTTTTTGCATAGTACAGAAAGTAATTAACAGAGTAAAGAAGTAACCTGTACAGTTATGGAGATATTTGTCAACTGTTTATTCAGCAAAATATGAATATTCAAAATAAATGAGGAACAAGAAAGCATACTAAAATATATAATTAAGATTTTAAATGGGAAAAATTTTCATAAAAAAATTTTCACTTCACAAAGGAAGAAATTACAAATGGCAAAAGGAGAGTCTTAAACAAATTATTGACTACCAAGAAAATACAAATTAAAAGCACAAAATGTTGTCATCTCCCTGCAGTTAAAATGACTAATATTAACAAAACTCCAAAAATAACAAATTATGGTGATTATTAGGAGAAAAAACTTCTAACTGTTGGTAAGAATATAAATTAATACAACCATTGTGAATGTCACTATGTTGGATCCTTAAAATTAAAGAATTGCATCTAATAAATATTTTACTGACCAATCATCATTCAAAATATGAGCAAAAATATTTTCATAATAAAAGATATATCATTAATTGTAGTATTAGTCAGAAGAGCTAGAATATAAATTTAATTTGATGGCCTTCAATAATGATGGAATGACAGATTAAAGAAATATATTTTTATTTATGTATGTATTTGTATATGTGTTACTATTTTTTCTCATTTTTCGAGACAAGGTTTCTCTGTGTAACAGCCCTGGCTGTCCCAGAACTAGCTCTTGTAGACAAGGCTGGCCTCGAACCCACAGAGGTCTGCCTGTCTCTGCCTCCCAAGTTCTGGGATTAAAGATATGCACCACCACAGCCAGGCATATGTAACTATTTTACTATGTATTATTAATTAATGTTGCAAAATACATGGGTTTTGTGTAAATTATTATATTGTAATGAATGTAAATAAGCAAATTTTAATGGAAAACCATATGGAAGTTTCCTTAACACTAAAGTTGAAGTCTTTCATCATTTTGATAACTTCTTCTTTAAAGTATCATTTTCAAGTATAATGACACTGGAATTTATCATTTAAACTATGAATTTGATGAAAAATAAAAATTTCCATCTGGAACAAATACAACTTCTCTTATATTTGAGAGTTTTCATAATAAAACATTAGGTAAGGAAGGAATATACATTTTGTAAGTGTTTTTGGGAAAGCTGATTATTCATTTAGAAATAAGACATATTATTCACAGGAAATATGAGGAAGAAAATTTAAATGCAATTGTTACTATATCATAAAAGAGAAGTTCTTAAATGTTTTGGTCCAATGCAATTCACACAGGGACAAACTAATCACATACCACCATAGAATCTTCATCTTCTTCATCTGGCAATGGATGGAGATAGAGACAGAGACCCACACAGACTGAGCTTCCAGGTCCAAATGAGGAGCAGAAGGAGGGAGAATATGAGCAAGGAAAGTCAGGACTGTGAGGGATGTGCCCATTCACCGAGACAATGGGACTGATCTAATGGGAGCTCACCAAGGCCAACTGGACAGGGGACTGATTGAGCATGTAATCAAACCAGACTCTCTGAACATGGCTTACATGGAGGGCTGACTAAGAAGCCAGGACAATGGCACTGGGTTTTGATTCTACTCCATGTACTGGCTTTGTGGGAACCTAGCCTGTTTGGATGATCACCTTCCTAGACCTGGATGGAGGGGGGGAGGACCTTGGACTTCCCACAGGGCAGGGAACCCTGACTGCTCTTTGGACTGGAGAGGGAGTGGAAGGGGGAATGGGGGAAGGGGGAGGGAAATGGGAGGAGGGGAGGAGGTGAAAATTTGTAATAATAATAATAATAAGAAGAAGAAGAAGAAGAAGAAGAAGAAGAAGAAGAAGAAAAGAAAAAATAAAAAATTAAAAGCTCTGATTCAATAGTAGAAAACTTTCTTACCATGTGTCTTGCAGAAAATAGAGTATTGTGTGTTTGATGTTGAAAGAAGTAATGAAGAACAAGAAAAACAAATAAAGAAGAGTAGGAATGCTGAGGGAAAACATCATGTCCCTGGGTGCTTTATCTAACAGACCCATTGTTTATCTGCATGGAATTTTCTTTCATGACTCTGTTTTGGTGAGGTAAAGAACTGAGATTTATTTTCCTAATTTCATGCTGATGTTAAAATTTTACCTAATGAGGCATTTACTATTTTGCATTCCCAAACTATACTTGCACAAAATTCAAACAAATTCTTACTATTCATAGCATTTGGAGGAATAAAAGAAAGGTGAGGTCTGAAGGAACTGAGGATATGTATAAGTAGTTTCTGATGTAGCCCTATTTGTCCATACCAAAAACTAATAGTGATTGTCTTTACATAATATTTTAAAGGGAGTAGAAAAGCATATATGAGTATTCAACAGTGTAAGCGAAATGTTATCTTTAGTTAATATTAGAAGTATGTAAAATGTTGAGATTTAAGAAATCTGAATTGAACATAGGTGAATATTATATCATATAGAATACTGAATATAAATTATTCTAATATAAACCTACAAAATATTCAGGTTTAGTTTGAAGGGTAAATAACTTATTATAAGTTCATTTATACAAAATTATCATTTCCAAATATCTCTGTTGTTTCTGTATTTAGTATTTACTGAGTTATTATTTTCTAACACTCTCAATCTTGTTTTCAAAGAGATGTTTCAAGCTGATGTCATTCATGCTTTGTAAGATCATTAAATACTTAAAATTTGAATGGTTTATTACAACCTGTCAACAGTGATAATTACGATACTATTGGTTTTTAATTCTGTGTGTGTTGTGTGCACATGTAAGTGCCTTTTTGCATTATTATTTCAAAAGGAATATATCTATAAGGAAGTTTCTTACTGTAGATTTTATTCATTGTAGCACATTAGTTGGTATATTTTTGGTGGCTTTGGTTTTCTACTATCAAGAGTTTTCATAATGCACTGTGTTATGTTAACTTCGGTTTAGCGTACATTCAAAATTTTAGCATACAATATTTTATCAATAGGTGGAAGAATGAATATATAATGTCATTTTACAAACATGCTTATTTTAGCAATGTCATTATTTTCAATAAAACAGAAACTATAAAATCATGGAATACATATGTTCATGTACTTATACTTGTAACACACATATACACATTTCTTTCAATCAGAAAGGCATGAATTTTCTATGGTTTCAAGAAGAGACCTAAAATCTGCCCTTAATGATGACAGATATTATCTCTTCAATTGCCTCAATATCACATTGTATTTGGTCTATTTTTCAGGATGTTATATTATGGATGTAGATGGAAGTATTTGAACTGCCTGGTTCCACAGCCGTTCAGTCTCAAAGAAACACACAGAAAATTATATTACATGTTATATATTAAATTATAAACTGTTTGACTTGACCTATCAGCCCAAGCTTATTACTAACTAACTCTTACATCTTAATTAACCCATAATTTTTGTGTATTTTTAGCCATGTAGCTTAGTACATCAGTGAGGCATTCTCAGTTTGCTTCCTCTGCTTCCGGTTGACAACTGCAGACTGAACCTTTCCTCTTCTCAGAATTCTTATAGTCTGGTTGCCTGCCTATAGTTCCTGCCTGGCTCCTGGCAAATTAGCATTTATTAAACCAATACAAGTGACAAATCTTTACAGGATACAAGAGCATTATCCTACAGCACTTTCTTTTTTTCTTTTCAAAACAAGAACTCTGATCTAATCTCTTTTGTTTAGTTTTTTTCCTCAACATTATCTATAACACTTTTAAACCAACAATCTAAACAAAGAAAAACATCCATAATCTATTTTTGGAAATGTGAGTGTAGATTTCATGGCTACTTCCCACTGATTGGGGACAGTTATAATCTTATGGAAACCCAAAGAAAATTTAGGATTATGGTCAAGTCTTGACTGGGGTATTCTTTGAAGCTGGATCATTTAAACCAGAAATCTTGAGGCTGTTCTGGATGTAGAACAAAGAGTAAACTGCAACAGAGATGCTCTAAAATATTGGATCATCTGGGCCTTCTGTTCCTATTGGAGATTTTCAGGGAGTCTTTCTTGATCAAACCTGATGTTTCTTAACTTAGAATGAACCTACAGACTTTTATTTCCTGTAGAAACAAAAGCAACTTCTTCTCCAAAGTAACATAAATTTTGACTTAAATTGCAAATTCCAGACATTTTCAAAATACATAAGTTGGAGTAATCCAGCAGTGTTTATAATCAAATGTCTTTTAGCAGCTGTTGTGCTTTCCTTAGCAGTCAAACAATTCAAAGAAAGCACAATAACATAGCTTCTAGACCTCTGAGTATTTTCCATCTTACCTGGATTTTAAAACCTCTATTTCTTTTATATTTATTTTTAGTTTTTGATTTTTTGAGAGGTTCTCTGTTTTCTTTGATTGTCTTGGATCTCAGTCTATAAATCAGGCAGGCCTGAAAATCACAGAGATCCACCTGGCTCTGCCTCTCAAGTGCTGGGATTAAAGGTGTGTGACCAACACACCTGACTATATTGTGTTTGTTAATGACTTTATCATTTTTCTTTTCTCTCACAGTATGTAATTTTCAGAGATTTAATTGCTGTCCATTTAGAAAGAATGAATTTCTCTGAACTTGAGTTTCCTCAAGTGTGACATAAACCCACTGGGCCCAACATCTACTTATGCCATTCCCCCATCCCTGTGAGATGATGGTTAAAGGAAACAGAAAATACATAAAGTTTCTTAAGCTTGCTGTGCTGTGAATAATAAAGTCCAAGAATTGCTTGCCTGCTACTAACATTCATGAATCTATAGTAACCAAACTTTAGTTGGCCAGTAGGAAAAAAGACATTCCTACTTTGCAATTCTTAGGAGTTTATAATGAAGAAAATATAATGCTGGCATAGGCAAATCTCTGTAGGAGAAATAATACATCTAAGGCCTGTGCAGTGAGCTAAGTATAATTAGTTACTACCCAGAACCAATTAGTGAATACTGGTGCAAAATGATGGCCACCAAGAACAAAATATCACTCCTTATCTTGACTGTTACTGTTTAGAAATAGACAGATGAGTAGCATCAGCATTTGAAAAAGGCCACTCTAAAAGTGTCTTTATGGTTTCTACTAACCTTCAGAAAGAAGCATGAAGGACACCATAGTACAATACTAGATAGCAGGTTCCTCCAGAAATACAATGTTTCTTGAGCAACTGAACAAAAGCTGTTCCAGAAAATAAAGTTTTGTCCATGAGAAGTTATTAAAAATTTGGATGATCTAAAACATTCATTCTGTCATGCCATGAAAAGTTATCAGGCACCCCAAGTTTGATTATGTCATATTTAATAGGATGGAATCATCATTACTGTTGTGTATCCTATTCATATTTCTCTTTCCTTTTGATATGACAGTAGCTATTTTTAAAAACTTAGATAAGTAGGAATGAAGAGTCTCCATACAGGAAATTGAGGGCTATAATTTCCCATTGAGTAAGCTTGGGAACATTTAAAAATGGAACCACTGAAACTATGAATGACTTTGTTGGAGGTAGCTACCCCAAATTACTGTTTTTACCTGATCCCATTGGGAAAAAGGGAACTCACATTAACCTGATATATTTTGGACTTATTTTATAGTGGGGGAGTAAATTTAGCACAACTTGTGATTGCATCTTTAGCTTAGTAAATATTGATCACATTCCTATGTTTTAGTATACAATAAAATTGATATTTTAGGGGTTCTCTTTCATAATCTATTCATAATAGAGGTGATTAACTTATTAGGAAAGAAGCTCCATGGAGATCAGCATTAACATCTTTATGGATCTAGACTCTATTGACACCTTTGTGCTATTAGTCTCCACAACTGATGATTACTTCTCTTTCCAAGCAGAAACTCAGACAATCAAAGCAACTTTTACTTAGTGTCTCACCGAGGGGTTATATGGTTTGCTACTTAATATGCAACTAGCAATTAGCTTTCTATGAGAAAAACAATAGTTTCCAGGCTCATAGTTATATTCCAGAGTAAATCAGTTACACATAGAAAGATAAGGAGAAAGAGAGAGACAGGAACACAGAGGGGAGAGAGAGAGAGAGAGAGAGAGAGAGAGAGAGAGAATATGAATGAGAAAATATATATGGTAAGAGGGAATCTTGTTGTGGAAATGTATGTAGCCAGAGGATGAGACTCATTGTTGAAGTAAAATACTGTTTGTCCTGGTTCTCAGTAAGAAGGATAATGAGTAGTCGGAAGATATGGGTCCATCATAGTAAAACTAAGTAAAAAGTAGGAGTCTCTATCTTTTTCAGAAACAATCATTGTATACCTAATTGGTTACTCTTAAAATTTGACATGATTCTCTTATGATAGTGCAAGCCATAGAGCACAGGTGACAGTGCCCTACTGAGTCCTGACAGAATGAACAAATTTGCCTAAATTATGTTGACACTTTCAAGTTATAGAGTTTCTGTCTGAATCTCATGAGGTTCCATTCACCCAGCATGGCCCAGGAACTTAGTATCTGACATGTGTTCAGCATCATAGATTCCTTGTAGACTAAAAAGGATACAGCTTCTCTTATGAAAGTGATCTAATACTGGGTTAATATTCCTGATATTTTATACAAATCATCATTCATAGATAATTGATACTGTTTGTCTATCAGAAACTCATCTTAGAAGAATTCTCTACCTTTATAATTTCCACATACCTTAGTAAAGTGACTTTTGTCTTTGAATTTACCTTCCTTCTCCAGAAAACACCTTTATACTCTGTTATGTTTAAGAGAAAAATGTTATTCAAAAGGCACAGTTTTTGCAGTTTTGTACCTTGCTGGATTGGATCTTGAGGCTTGAGGGCTCTGTTATAATCAATAGATTAATCTTTTGATGGATTTGTAGCAGACTGGTGTTAGTGGACGGTAGCAAAAAGTAAAATTTGTGCCCTAGTTGGAGTAAGTAGGTCACTGGGTTTGAGCCCTTGAAAAAATATTTTCCCCATGGAACTTATTCTCCTGTCTGGTTCTTGACAGCAATGAGGTGAACAACTTCCCTATGATATACCATTATTCCATGACATTATGCCTTATTACAGGCATCCAAATTTAAGCCTCTTAACCTTATAATGAAAGCACTGAAAATGTGAGCCAAAAATAATTCTTCTTTTTTCTTATGTTTGGTATTTTGTCAGTCATTAAAAACTAACATGTCTTCTTACAAACTTTCTGTGCAAAAAAGAAAAGAGTAATTTGAATGCCTGTACTCAAACTTCAGATTTTTTACTGACCATGCATAACCACTCTCCATAATCTAAAAATGATATATCATTTGCTGCAGCAGCTGACCTGGTTGCTAAATTCTAAATTTAATGACATTTCTAACACAGAGTATGAAAATTGTAATTTAGTTCAAAATACAATTTTTAAGCCACCTGTCACAATTTTTTCCTGACACCTGTTGGGAATTGGTAAATAAACATGAGATTTTGGGGAGGATCTACTGTGGAATAATATTTTTGTGCATTGTGTAGATGGGTTTCTCTCTTGGGGTTTAATAAAGAGCTAAATGGAAAATAGCTAAGGAGGAAGAGGTTAGGTGGGATTTGTGGACAGAGAGAGAAAAAGAGCTGGAATGAAAAAGGGTGGAATCTCAAGGAAATTATCATAGAAGCAAGATGAACTTGCCATGCTGAAAAAAGATATTGAGCTTCATGATGATGGATAGATATAATATGTATTTAAGTTGTAAGAGTTAGTAACGTGCCTAAGCTATTGGCCAAGCATTTATAAGTAATAATAAGCCTCTGTGTAGTTATTTGGGATCTGACTGGTAGGACATAAAATTCTGCCTACAAGAAATGAAGCATTTACTACTGGATTGTAATATACTGATACATTGAACATAGCATTGTAGGAAATGGAAAATATGGTCGATAATTTTCTATTAGGACCACCCTCTTGTCTTCACACAGAAAATTCTATAGTGTACTTCTCTAATGCTTTCCAGTATTCCTTCTTGTAATTTCTTTTCAACTTATTATCAAAGCTCTAACTGTAAAATATTATTTCCTTTAACCTTACTAGGAATAACATGAGGGGAAAAAGAAACAAACCAACAAAACCACATGAGGTAGCTATTAATAGATGATCCAAACATTACCATCACATTTCCTACCTTTCTCACTTCTTACCTAATTTATTCCATGTGATTATTGAAGGAGTCTTGTTGATGCAGAACAAGTAGGATAAATTCTTGCCTTTATCTGATATCTCTACAGACTTGAACCCTGTGCAATAATGATATTAAATATGGAATGTTAGTGTTTACCACTTTGTAAAAAGACAATATTGTAGACACTAAACACATGCTCTCTGATGGTATTTGGGATAGCTAGTTTTATATCAACTTGACATAAGATAGTATCGTCTGAGACGAGGGAACCTTGATTGACCTTATGCCACAAAAGATCATGATGTAGGTAAACAAAATTATAGGGCATTTTTTAAATTAGTGATTGATGTGGTAGGGTGAAGAATATTGTGGGCGGTGATACACCTGAGATGATGTCTCTGAGTTCTATAACAAAGCAAGTTGAGAAAACTATAAGGAGCAAGTCAGTAAGCAGCACTCCATTATGGCCTCTACAATAGCTCCTGCCTCCAGGTTCCTTCTTTGTTCGAGATCTTGCTTTGGTTTCCCTCAGGATATTTAAGGCAAATAAGCCATTTCTCCCCAAAGTTGCTTTTGGTCATGATGTTTCATCATAATATTATACCTAACTAAGTCAGTATTATTTGTTACACAAGTTTGCTAAGCCCACCACTTTACTTTCCATGTATTCCAAAGAAATTGGGGAACAAAATGGTAAAGAAAAGTAGAAAAGTAGATTTACTCATACTTTGGACAGACGTGTGTGTGTGTGTGTGTGTGTGTGTGTGTGTGTGTGTGTGTGTGTGTGTGATGATTAAATTCTTCTCCACTATTTGGGTGGCCATGTTATAATTTATGAAAAGCCAGAAAACAAACTCTAGAACTTATGTAAAATTTAAGTGTTGGACATAGTAACAAGTTTTTTTTTCAGAAGGAGAAAGAGCCTGGGGCGTCATGTTTCCTCCATTTTCCTCCATTTTTGGAAACTGTTTAGGTAGAAGAAAATGGTCCTTAAAGATACTCCGTTTGTATATGCATATGCACATGTCTGGTAGGGTACAAATGTATGTGAAAGACAGAGGTTCACATCAGGTGTCTTCACCAATAGTTCTTCATTTTATTTTTCACAGGATTTGTCTCTGAACTTGCAGTTCATGGATTAGCAGTGTTGGCTGGCAAGCAAGGCCACTAGATGACTTTCTTTTTATACGCCAATCCTGGGATTGCATACATGGGCTGCAATCCCTGTTTTATAATCTGTATACTGGGAAATGAACTCAGGCTCTAATGCATTCATAACAAATACATTGTTCAACTATCTTCCCTGCCTTAGAGCACCATTCTTAAAAGTATGATTTTGTGTGAAATATAAGAATTCCATATATTCAGGGCCAGTAAGTAAGGTATTATTTTTTCTGCTTAAAATATGGCTGTTTAGATGTTACTCAGTGATGACTATAAGAGACCATCGAATATTAAAGAAAATAGTTCCTTGCCTCTGGAATGCATTCAGGTCATTCTCACTTCCAAAGCTAAGACAGTAACAAAAGAGGATTTTTTTTCATATGTAGATAAGAGTAGATTCTATAAAACCACTAATACAACTACTATACCTTTATCAATATATTGGTCCAAGTAGAAAGACCAATGAGAACATTAAAGCCAAAATAAATAACTTCAGGCTATAAATAGGCTGAGACTACATTTGGAATTTCCTCACCACAAAATATTATAAATTTCTTCCAGGTAATCATATGGAAATTTTCAAGATTTAGTCATAGTATGATACATATTGCCATGGTTTATCTAAAAATATTCCCATATTAAAATATTGGTTTTATTATGGTGATATTGATAAATGAGTTCTAGTGAGAAGACATTAGTGGCTGTTCTTCATGCTCTAGCTACCTGGTCAAGCATGTAATCTCTACATCTTATATATGCTCCAGTTGTGTTGCCATTCATCATGAGGAAACACAGTCAAATGGAACTGGTACCAGAGCCAATGCCATACAGCTTAGTCTTTCAGCATCTAAAACCATCAACAAAATAAAACTATTTCATTCATAATTTACCCAGTCTCAGAAGTGTCATTGAATATAAAAATTAGAAAGTCATAACTCAGGGTAAGAATATTACTATACATTATGAACTCATCAATATGCATAAAATTTTGAAATTTTTTAAGGAAAAGTTTGACAGAGTTTGGAGGCACATGCTAGGAATGGCTTAGAGTTGTAAGTGGAATTAGAGAATTTTATTGGAAATTGAGTCAAATAAACTCTGTTGTGATGTGGGATTCCCCTCAGTATGCTGTGAAAACCATTGGTGAATGAAGAAACTGCCTTGGCCTGTTTATAGGGCAGAGCTTAGGTAGGCAGGGAAAACCAAGCTGAATTTTGGGAGAAAGGAGGTGGAGTCAGGGAGAAGCCATGGAGCCACTGCTGGAGACAGATATGCTGAAACTTTGTTGTTAGGCCATGACCTAGTGGTGATGCATAGATTAATGGTGATGGGTTAAATTAAATGTAAGAGTTAACATATAAGAAGCTAGAGCTAATGGGGCAAGCAGTGATTTAAATAATAGTTTCTGTGTGATTATTTTCAGAGTCTGGGCAGCTGGGAAATGAACTAACAACCTCCTGCTACACTGTTACACTATGCAGGCAAATAATTTGATAGAACTGGTTTTGGTTTGCTTTTTTGTTTTTCTTTTTAGTTATTTTCTTAATTTTGTCATAGAACTTTAAAGAAGCCAAGATTTAAAATGAATGAACTAGTTTACTTGAACAAAGAAATTTCTAGATAATGAAGAATCCTAACTACTTAATACTATTTTCAACTAGTTTTTGTAGTGGCATTTAAATTGTATTTTAATAAATAAAACTTGTATGAAGATCTGAGAGTAAAACAACCCCACTAGTCAGCCTTACATACAAGGTAATGGTTATACATAGATGTTAGGAATATTTCCTAACGCGAGCTCTCTGCTGATGCAAAATTCCAATCAAGCAAAATCAAAAAAAAGCCAAATTAAGAAATATCCATGTTTAATGTGAGTTCTGAGCTCTTGGGTGGCCCTGAGAGGTCTGAAAACACAACCCAGGGAGGAATAGAAAGAGACCATGTGTTCTTCTTTTGGGAGTTCATTTAAATACTCTGTGGGAATGGTCCAAGACATGACCTGCTGGGATTTGGAGTCTAGACCAATACAAACTCTCAGGCCTGGAGGCTGGGATACATGCAAGGGGCTTGGGTCTACACACCCAACTTAACATTTCAGACTCTTTGGTATAGGGGTGAAAGAAAATTAGAGTGATAATTATGACAAACATTTAGGCTCCTTTTGGAATAAAGGGCATAGACTCAAATCTGGATACTTCCTGCGGGTATTGGGTGATGTGGGGAAGAGGAGAACTAGGTGTCCACGTTCAGCAAGAGGTGTGGCTGGAGAGGCATCCCATGTACTGTCATCCCTGAGACATCAGGCATCTGTTCCTTTGGGGAAGTGAGAAGGCAGTGTCTAGGAAAAAATTGTTATCACCAAAGATGAGTGTGCCAGAATGAGAAGCAGGTAGGCACTTTATTGTGGCATCCTGGAATACCAGAGGGTGGATGGTCCTGTCTGCTGGACAGACCAAGTGTTTTGAGTAGGCAACCGCCTGAGCCTGGAAAGATGGTACCAGCATGGGTGTCCCAAGAGCTTGGCAGCCAAGGGGATGGTGAGGATTATCTTGTGAGGTCCTGTCCATATTGGTTCGAGTTAACTGTTTGAGGAGTACTCTGTCCCCTGAGGAGAGCAGGGCAGGTTTAGGGGCATTAGGGTCCACTGGTGTGGTAGCAGGGAGACAACTGTCAGTGTGTAAACAGAGAAAGGATCTTAAAAGGGAGAGGTAGGGTAGGTATCCTGCCAGTGGAGGAGTTTGAAATGGGAGGTGATGGTTAAGGAGAAAGGGCCTGCCATAAAGCAGCTCAAAGGGGCTCAGGCCCATAAGGGAACATGAGGTAGCCATGAGGTGACTCAGGGCAATGGGGAGAAGAAAGGGCCAAGATAACTTGAGTTTAATGGAAAGCTTTGTTAGTTGTTGTTTGATAAATCCCGTTGTCCAGGAGATGTTGAGAGCTTCTGACATGAGCTCCATGTCCCTGAGCCACCACATATGCTGTTTCCCTGGAGACCAGAAACACTTCTATCCATCCTGTAAAAGTGTCCACAAGTGTTAAGAGATAATGGAGTTTTTATGAATAGGCATATGGGTGAAATTAACCAGCCAAACTTTGCTCAGTTGGTGTCCACAAAGCTGGTGTAGAGACTGACATATGTAGAGAGCCCCATGTGAGTTGGCCTGGGTACACATCTGGAAGGAGGAGCCAGCCTGTAAAATACAATCTTGGAGATGGGTGGGATCCAAAAGGGGCTCCAAGAAGCAGATCAAAGCTGTGGGGAAGCGGCTAAGGATATCTCCACCCAGAAAAGGTGCTGGGCAAGCAGGTATCGCTAAGAAAGAATGAGAGAAAAAAAATTTTCCTGCAAGAATGCAGGGCAGTGGCAAAGTTTTAAGTGGTGAGGTAAGGGTCCCGTCTACCCCCATAGCTGAAATTGGTGAGGGAAACTTAAGGCCTGAGTGAGAATACTTACCCCCTACCTGCAGTTTTACCTTAGGCTTGAATAGGGTTAAGGGATAAACCAAGTCTGGGCAGCGTCAATCCTCTGCAAGTTTGAGAAGCTCAAAGGCTGGCACAGTTTCACTTGCTGGTATTGGTGAGACTGGATCTCCATGGCATGGCATAAAGGACAAGCCTGCACAGGAGCATTGTGGTTTCCAGTGTCCAGGTTGCTGGCAGATAGGGCATAACCTCGGAGGAGGCATAGTACAATATCATGCTACATGACCATTTAGGCCACACTTGAAACAGTTTGTCTGTAAGGTAGCCATAGTAGTTTACGATAGAAACTGGGTAGGTGGTACCTTAAATTACAATGGTGCATGCCTTCAATCCCAGCCTTAGTGAGTATTATAAATGGGAGGAAACAGTTCTGACACAGGGTCTTATTCCCAAATTCCTGGAGGTAAGATCAGGATTTCAGACTCAGGTAGCCATAAGAGCCAGTGACTGTCTACTTTGAATTTTGGGTCTTTATATTCAACCCCAATTTCAGTCTCTGATAATTTGATATCCAGTTATGTCAGCACCATTTGTTGAATATGCTTTCTTTTTGGGGGGTTATATACCCAAAGGATGCTCAATCACACCTAAGGACATGTGCTCAACAATGTTCATAGTAGCATTATTTTTCATAGCGAGAACCTGGAAACAACCTAAATACCCCTTGACCAAAGAGTGGATAAAGATGTGGTACTTTTACATAATAATGACATCTTGAAATTTACAGGCAAATGGATGGATCTGGAGAACATCATATTGAATGAGGTTACCCAGACCCAGAAAGACATATGTAATATGTACTCACTTATAAGTGGCTTTTAGACATTCAAACAAAGAAAATCCAGTCTACAATTCACAATCCCAGAGAACCTAGAAATCAAAGAGAACCCTAAGAGAGACAAAATGGATCTAATCTACATGGGAAGTAGAAAAAGACAAGATTTCCTGAGTTAATTGGGAGTATGGGGATCATGGGCGATGGTAGAAGGGCAGGGGAAAGAAGAAAGGGGAGGTATGTTTTTCAAGGTCAAACAAGGATGTAATTTAGATAGATAGGTTATCTTCAAACACTTCAGAGATCTACAGAATATGGCATTTAAGATGTTTTAATAACCTAGGTTCTTCTTTTTTAAGATATTAACATGTGCCTGCTCCTGGCAGAACCAATCTACTTCAGAGAAGATAACAGACATCAAAGAAACTTCACATGGAGTTTACATTTTTGTGGCAAAAGAAAGTACTGGGCAAGAACATGCCCCTGCCTTGACTGCTACAGTAAGCTGTCCTAATTAGACAAACAGGACACAAAATATTCTGTTTGACAGAAAAGTCTATCAGAAATGCTAGGCTTTTAGGCTGAAGATGGATGCCACTACATTGCAGTAGAACTTTGGGTAACTGTCCAAGTAGGCAGCTGTTACTGTCATTACATTTTTTGGAAGTCTCTTGCTTATACTTTCTGTATACTCAGTTAATATTATTTCCTTTTGGGGTCTCTGAGGGAGTTGATTAGATAGTTATAATTTACCAGATGCAGAAAGCAAGTTATGATAGAAATTAAATTAGGTATAAGACTTTGGACTCACCAAGATAGGATAGATATAAAATATTTTCTCTGTATTTTTCATATGCAAATAGACTAGGCATTGTTGATGTATTTATTGCCTGTATATAGTATATATACCTACTGTACTTATTGTATACAGTTTTTCTTATGCCAGTTATATCCTACTTTTTTATTTTAGACAAAAAGGGGAAATGTAGTGGCATTCCAATTGTATTTTGATAAATAAAACTTGTCTGAAGATAAGAGAGTAAAACAGCCCCACCAGTCAGCCTTACAGACTGGTTAATAGTAACACACACCTTTAATCCCAGTAGCCGCACTAGTTTTCCATAGGAACCTGGAGGGCACTGCATGCATATAATCACAGTGGTCTACACCTTTAATACCCACCTTACAGAGGATTATAAAATGGAAGGAAACAGCTCTCACACGCAGTATCATTCTGAGACTCCTTGAGGTAGGATCACAATTTTGGAGGTAGAGATAAAGACAGTGGGTGGCTGCTTTGAAATTAGGGTCTTTAGATAGAACTCCAATTTCAGTCTCTGAGATTTTATTAATTGTGCCTCAAGTTTTAGTCAGATATTCAGTGAGAATCTGGAGAGCAAAAGAACAAGGCAAAAGTATCAGGAAAATTTTCTGCCTGGTTTAAAAAAAATGTGCTGAGAGAGAAGGGGATCCACAACACCATAGACTATGTACAAAATATCAGTTTTTTAGAAAGCTGAAATAGCTGGTCATCATAAGGATGGCTGGAACAATACCTTCAGGTCATTCCAAATGTTACTGAAGCTTCTTGTCATTCCCATTACAAGTTCAATTCTTTCCAACAGAGAGTTGTCTATATATACCAAACCCTTAGCAGTTCCTATGAACTCTATCACATGAACTCCTTCAGGATTACTGCTTCACACTATTTTTTACACAATTTGTTTTATTTTTTAATTTTTTTAAAAAAGATAAAATGGTGGATTATTCAGAATTTCTTTATTTATTTTTAAATTTTATTAATAATTTCCACCTCCTCCACTCCTCCCATTTTCCTCCTTCTCTGCCCACCCTCCTTCCCCCTCCCTCTCCAGTCCAAAAAGCAGTCAGGGTTCCCTGCCCTATGGGAAATCCAAGGTCCTCCCACCTCCATTGAGTTCTAGGAAGGTGAGCATCCAAGCATATTAGGCTCCCACAAAGCCAGTATATGCAGTAGGGTCAAAACCCAGTGCTACGGTCCTTGGCTTCCCAGTCATCCATCATTGTCCTTCACATTCAGAGAGTCCAATTTGATCACATGCTCCATCAGTCCCAGTCCAGCTGGCCTTGGTGAGCTCCCATTAGACCAGCCCCACTGTCTCAGTGGGTGGACACACCCCTCACGGTCCTGACTTCCTTGCTCATGTTCTCTCTCCTTCTGCTCCTCATTTGGACCTTGGGAGATCAGTCCAGTACTCCAATGTGGATCTCTGTCTCTATCTCCATCCATCGCCAGATGAAGGTTCTATGGTGATATGCAAGATATTCATCAGTATGGCTATAGGATAGGGCCATTTCAGGCTCCCTTTCCTCAGCTGTCCAAGGAACTAGCCGGGGACATCTCCTTGGACACCTGGGAACCCCTCTAGAGTCAAGTCTCTTGCCAACCCTCAAATGGCTCCCCTAATTAAGATATAAACTTCCCTGCTCCTGTATCCACCCTTCCTCCATCCCAACCATCCCATTCCCTCAAGCTCTCCCCATCCTCCCCTCCTCACTTTTCTCTCCCCATGTCCCCTTACGCCCACCCCACCCCTACCCCCGAGCTCCCAATTTTTGCCTGGCAATCTTGTCTACTTCCATTATCCAGGAGGATAACTATATGAATTTCTTCGGATTCACCTTCTTATTTAGCTTCTCTGGGATCACATATTATAGGTTCAATATCCTTTATTTATGGCTAGAATCCACTTATGAGTGAGTACATTCCATATTCATCTTTTTGGGTCTGGGTTACCTCACTCAGAATAGTGTTTTCTATTTCCATCCATTTGCATGCAAAATTCAAGATGTCATTGTTTTTTACTGCTGAGTAGTACTCTAATGTGTATATATTCCACACTTTCTGTATCCATTCTTCCATTGAGGGGCATCTAGGTTGTTTCCAGGTTCTGGCTATTACAAATAATGGTGCTATGAACATAGTTGAACAAATGCTTTTGTAGTATGATAGGGCAACTCTTGGGGATATTCCCAAAAGTGGTTTTGCTGGATCCTGGGGTAGGTTGATCCAGAATTTCCTGAGAAACAGCCACAGTGATTTCCAAAGTGGCTGTACAAGTTTGCATTCCCACCAGCAATGTATGAGTGTTCCCCTTACACCAAATGATAGCAAAGGCTATCATGGTGTTTTGATTTTAGCCATTTTGACAGGTGTAAGATGATATTTCAAAGTTGTTTTGATTTGCATTTCCCTCATCACTAAGGAGGTAGAGCAGGATCTTAAGTGTCTTTTGCCCATTTGAACTTCTTCTGTTGAGAATTCTCTGTTCAGTTCAGTGCCCCACTTTTTTAAATTGGGTTAACTAGCATTTCAAAGTCTACATTCTTGAGTTCTTTATATATTTTGGAGATCAGACCTTTGTCTGTTGTGGGATTGGTAAAGATCTTCTCCTTGTCAGTAGGTTGCCTTTTTGTCTTAATGACAGTGTCCTTTGCTTTATAGAAGCTTTTCAGTTTTAGGAGGTCCCATTTATTCGGTATTGCTCTTATTGTCTGTGCTACTGGGGTTAAATGTAGGAAGTGTTCTCCTGTGCCCATGTGTTTTAGAGTACTTCCCACTTTCTATTCTATCAGGTTCAGTGTGTTCAGATTAATATTGACATCTTTAATCCATTTGGACTTGAGTTTTGTGCATGGTGATAGATATGGATCTATTTTCATTCTTCTACAGGTTGACATCCAGTTCTGCCAGCACCATTTGTTGAAGATGCCCTCTTTCTTCCATTGTATACTTTTAGCTCCTTTGTCTAAAATCAGGTGTTCATAGGTTTGTGAGTTAATATCCGGGTCTTTTATTCGATTCCATTGGTCCACTAATCTGTTTTTATGGCAATAGCAAGCTGTTTTCAATACTGTAGCTCTGTAATAGAGTTTGAAGTCAGGGATGGTAATGCCTCCAGAAGTTCCTTTATTGTATAAGATTGTTTTGGCTACCCTGGGCTTTTTGTTTTTCCATATAAAGTTAATTATTGTTCTCTCAAGGTCAGTGAAGAATTTTGTTGTGATTTTAATGGGGATTGCAATGAATTTATAGATTGCTGCTAGTAGAATTGCCATTTTTACTATGTTAATCCTACCCACCCAAGAGCATGGGAGATCCTTCCATTTTCTGCTTTCCACTATTTTATAACTGAATCAGTCATTGATGAAGCCAATTCTGGTATAACTAATAATAGTTGCAGGCACTGTTATTCATGTGGTACTAGTGTTTTGGGGAGGTGTTCAGAATATGAGTTATGAAGTCATAGTAGGTTTCCATGGAATTTTAAAGGAAAACACAAACCAGGGTATGCTAAAATTTAACTCAGCAGAGATCCTCAACTTTATTTACAACTAGTGCATCTATGGGAGTAGAGCTGCAGAGGATCTAGGAAAGGTAATCTGAAGTGTTAATCTAATTAATCTTAATCAATAAAGAATTGGAAAACAAATATTGGGGGAAAATTTGAAGATCAGGGAATTGGGAGTAGCCACCATTTGCTTCCTACATATTTCCTTCCTGTATCCAAAGTGGATAGATCCTGTCTACATCCTACCTTATCACTTCCTCTCTCAATCTCACAAGTGTTGTGATTAAAGGCTTGAGCTACGAGTGTTAGGATTAAAGACGCATGAGTGCTGCACATCCCCATAAGAAAGAGACTGGACAACAAATGATGCAGCTAGCTCTCCCAGGATTTGACAATTATTCCAGTTTTCCTCAGGGTTCACCAAGGATGCTGTTGCCCCCAGAAAACAGGAAGTAATTTCTAAAAAATTATACCCACATACACAAGATGTGGGGTGTGTAGTTTTTGGTCACTCATTATGTTAAAAGATTTGTTTAGAAGGTTTATAGTTTGGGAGGTTTGTTATGAGTTATTATTGGTAATGGTCAGGAAAAAATCTGAAAAAGATTAGTTTCAGAGTTCTTTTTCTAAAAGACATTGGGAGTATATAGATATGATAGGATAATAGGGTACATAATTGAATCTAATTTAAACAAAAACTACTAGTCTTAAGTATTTAATATTTGTATGAATAGTGTATATTTATACAAAATTGAGTCTATTATTGCTAGAATATACTAAACCTAGATTTCTACTCTAGTACAAGGTGTTGTGCCTATACAGCTCATTTAACAATGTAATATAAAATTCTAGTCCTTAAATATTTTTATTACAATCTATTTAGGATAAAAATACAGGATAGTGGTGAGTCACCTAGTAAATTCAAACTTTAAGTCATGTTAGGTATGTTTTTAAGGTCAAATTGAGATATATTTTAGATAGGCATGTGGTCTTCAAACACTTTAGAAATGTACAGAATATAGCTTTTAAGATGTTTTAATAACATAGGGTTCTTATTATGATAATGAGACACGTCTGCTTTTGATAGCACCAATCTAATTCATAGTAGGTTATGGACATTGAAGAACATCCGTATGAAATTTACATTCCTCATGGCAAAATTATTCACTGGACAAGAAACTGCCCTTGCCTGTACTGTGACAGTATGTTATTCAAATTGGACAGCCAGAACACAAAAGTCGGCTACTGACAAACTTTGTCAAGACAAAGTAGGACAGCTCTTCAGAATATCAGAAGTTTGTCAGAAAATCTAGGCCTGCAGGCCAAATGTACATGACCCAATATTAGAGAGGAACCTTGGGTGACTGCCCAGGCAGCCAACTGTTTCTGTCTTTTCTCATATTTTTGGAAGCTGCTTGCTTGCACTTCCTGCTTACCAGGGAATATTATTTCTTTCTTGGGTCTTGGAGGAAGTTGAAAATTAGATAATTATAAGTATAGTTTTACTTCTTAACAAATTCAGAAAAAAACTCGAAAAAGAGCTGTAAAGTGTATAAGATGTGAGACATAACAGACAGTTTGGGTTGGTGATACAAGTTAAGATTGAAATTAGTATAACATTTAATTAATTAAGTGAATTAGTATAACATTTTAGACTCACCAAGATAAGATAGGTAATACAGTATTTTCTCTGAATTTGTCAAATGACTATTGACTAGACATTGTTAATGTAATTACTGTTTGTATATATTTGTATATAGTTATTATGCTTATTGTATATAGTTTCCTATTAGTTAAAGCCTTTGTTTTTATTTAGACAAAAAGGGGGAAATGTGTGACATTTTATTTGTAAGCAGCCACTAGGTCACCATAGAAGCGGGCAATAGTGGCAAATATCTTTAATCTCAGCACTCATGTGGCAAACCTTTAATCCTAACACTCATAGCTCAAGCCTTTAATCTGCATTTATTTTTAATCAAATTGGGACTTCAACAAGACCATTTGCATTATATGTCTGTAGAGAACAGAAGAAAGAAACATTTATGAAATTTTATCCTATTAGAGATGCGATATACCAATAGGTCAATTTACTATTTATCTTGGGATACTTTTACGGATGATTTATTTTTTTCTTCAGATGTCTCATTTGTCCAGTGATTTTCAGATGCCATATCTGGATGCCTACTTTCTTCTGAAAGACAAAACCAAAACACTGCCCAAGTCCTAACTTTGAGGAGATTCCCTTTTGGAAGTTATATCTCATCAAATAAAAAGCATTTGTTAGTCTTACAAGTTAGTTTAGATTTATTTGTCATGCTGTTTGATAAATTATAACCTCTTCTAATTAAGAGGTCTTTTGTTTAATTCGAATATTTATCAATTTTTATGGTATCTATAGCTTTTCTTCTGTGTAAACAAAATAAAACCTTTTTCCACAATGTAATACATATCCTGATATCCATTCTGAAGTCAACACAATTTTTTTTCCTCATGGTTTATTTTTTTTTATATTTAAAAATTTCCATCTCCTTCCCTCCTCCTCCCCCCTCCCTCTGCTCCTCCTCCCCCTTCCCTCCCCTCCTTCTCCCCCTTCCCTCCACCCATACCTCCCCTCCCTCCCTCTCAAGGCCAAGGAGCCATCAGGGTTCCCCACTCTATGCTAAGTCCAAGGTCCTCCCAACTCCCCCCAGGTCCAGGAAGGTGATCGACCAACCTGAGAAGGCTACCACAGAGCCCGTCCATGCAGAAGAATCAGAGCCCAGAGCCATTGTCCTTTGCTTCTCAGTCAGTCCCCGCTGTTGGCCACATTCAGAGAGACGGGTTTGGTCACATGATCCACCAGTCCCATTCCAACTGGAGTTGGTGACCTCCCTTTAGTTCTGTCCCACCGTCTCCATGAGTGAACGCACCCCTCACGTTCCTGACTTTCTCCCTCATGTTCTCGCTCCTTCTGCTCCTCATCAAGACCTTGGGAGCTCAGTCCAGTGCTCCAATGTGGGGCTCAGTCACCTTCCCCATCTGTCGCCAGCTGGAGGTTCCCTCACAGTACTGACTTTCTTTCTCATGTTCTCTCTCCTTCTGCTCCTCATCAGGACCTTGGGAGCTCAGTCCAGTGCTCCAATGTGGGGCTCTGTCATTTTCTTCATCTATCGTCAGGTGGAGGTTCTATGGTGATATGCAAGAAATTCATCAGTATGGCTATAGAAACTGGCCTTTTCAGGCTCCCTCTCCTCAGCTGCCCAAGGAACTAACTGGGGGCGTCTTCCTGGAAACCTGGGAACCCCTCTAGGGTCAAGTCTCTTGACAACCCTCAGGTAGCTCCTTAAATTAAGATATATGCTTCCCTGCTCCCATATCCACCCTTCCTATATCCCAAGCACCCCATTCCTCCGAGCTCCCTCCATTCTCCCCTTCACACTTTTCTCTCCCCATCTTCCCTTGGCCCAGTCTCGCCCAACCCTCAAGTTCCCATTTTGCCTGGCGATCGTGTCTACTTCCAATATCCAGGAGGATTACTATATCTTTTTTTGGGAGTTCACCTTCTTATTATCTTCTCAAGGATCCCAAATTTATAGGCTCGATGTCCTTTAATTATGGCTAGAAACGGATTATGAGTGAGTACATCCCATGTTCATCTTTATGGGTCTGGGTTACCTCACTCAGAATAGTGTTTTCTATTTCCATCCATTTGCATGCAAAATTCAAGATGTCATTGTTTTTTACCGCTGAGTAGTATTCTAGCATGTATATATTCCACAGTTTCTTCATCCATTCTTCCACTGAAGGGCATCTAGGTTGTTTCCAGGATCTGGATATTACAAATAATGCTGCTATGAACATAGATGAGCATATGCTTTTGTTGTATGATTGGGCATCTCTTGGGTAGATTCCCAATAGTGGAATTGCTGGGTCCTGGGGTAGGTTGATCCCGAATTTCCTGAGAAACCACCACACTGCTTTCCAAAGTGGTTGCACAAGTGTGCATTCCCACCAGCAATGGATGAGTGTACCCCTCAACCCACAACCTCTCCAGCAAAGGTTATTATTGGTGTTTTGGATTTTAGCCAATCTGACAAGTGTAAGATGATATCTCAAAGTTGTTTTGATTTGCATTTCCCTGATAGCTAGGGAGGTTGAGCATGACCTTAAGTGTCTTTTGGCCATTTGAACTTCTTCTGTTGAGAATTCTCTGTTCAGTTCAGCACCCCATTTTTTAATTGGGTTAATTGGCATTTTACCGTCTAGTCTCTTGAGTTCCTTATATATTTTAGAAATCAGACCTTTGTCAGTTGCAGGGTTGGTGAAGATCTTTTCCCAGTCAGTAGGCTGCCTTTGTGTCTTAGTGACAATGTCCTTTGCTTTACAGAAGCTGCTCAACTTCAGGAGGTCCCATTTATTTATTGTTGCCCTTAATGTCTGTGCAGCTGGGGTTATGCGCAGGAAACGGTTCCCTGTGCCCATTTGTTGTAGAGTACTTCCCACTTTCTCCTCTATCAAGCTCAATGTGTTCAGATTAATATTGAGGTCTTTAATCCATTTGGACTTGAGTTTTGTGCATGGTGATAGATATGGATCTACTTTCATTCTTCTACAGGTTGACATCCAGTTATGCCAGCACCATTTGTTGAAGATGCCCTCTTTCTTCCATTGTGTACTTTTGGCTCCTTTATCAAAAATCAGGTGTTCGTAGGTTTGTGGTTTAAGATCCGGGTCTTCTATACGATTCCATTGGTCAACTTCTCTGTTTTTATGCCAATACCAAGCTGTTTTCAATACTGTAGCTTTGTAATAGGGTTTGAAGTCAGGGATGGTAATGCCTCCAGAAGTACCTTTATTGTATAAGATTTTTTTGGCTATCCTGGGTTTCTTGGTTTTCCATATAAAGTTGATTATTGTCCTCTCAATCTCTGTGAAGAATTTTAATGGGACCTTGATTGAATCTATAGATTGCTTTTGGTAGAATTGCCATTTTTACTATGTTGATCCTCCCAATCCACGAGCAGGGGAGATCCTTCCATTTTCTGGTATCCTCTTCAATTTCTTTCTTCAAAGACTTAAAGTTCTTGTCAAATAAATCCTTCACTTCCTTGGTTAGAGATACTCCCAGATATCTTATGCTATTTGTGGCTATTGTGAAAGGTGATACTTCTCTGATTTCCCTCTCTGCTTCCTTATCCTTTGTGTATAGGAGGGCAACTGATTTTTTGGAGTTGATCTTGTAACCTGCCACGTTACTGAAGGAGTTTATCAGCTGTTGGATTTCTTTGGTGGAGTTTTTGGGGTCGCTTATGTATACTATCATATCATCTGCAAATAATGAAAGTTTAACTTCTTCCTTTCCAAATTGAATCCCCTTGATTCCCTTATGTTGTCTTATTGCTGTTGCTAGAACTTCAAGCACTATATTGAAGAGATAAGGAGAGAGTGGACAGCCTTGTCATGTTCCTGAATTTAGTGCGATAGCTTTGAGTTTCTCTCTGTTTAATTTGATGTTAGCTGTCGGCTTGCTGTAAATAGCTTTTATTATATTTAGGAATGACCCTTGTATCCCTAATCTCTCCAAAACTTTTATCATAAAAGGGTGCTGAATTTTGTCAAATGCTTTTTCAGCATCTAATGAGATGACCATATGGTTTTTTTTTCCTTCAGTTTATTTATATGATAGATTACATTGATAGATTTTCGTATGTTGAACCAGCCCTGCATCTCTGGGATGAAGCCTACTTGATCGTAGTGGATAATTTTTCTAATGTGTTTTTGGATTCTGTTTGCCAGTATTTTATTGAGAATTTTTGCATCAATGTTCATGAGTGAGATTGGCCTGTAATTCTCTTTCTTGGTTGAGTCTTTGTGTGGTTTAGCTATCAGGGTAACTGCAGCTTCATAGAAGGAATTTGGCAGTGACTCTTGTGTTTCTATATTATGAAATACCTTAAGGAGTATAGGTATTAGGTCTTCTTGGAAGTTCTGGTAGAATTCCGCATTGAAACCATCTCCAGTGATATTTTTCTTAGTTGTTCTCAACACATCTTTATAAAGTATACAGGCTGATTTAATTCCATAGATTTTTCTATTAGCTAATGTCTCTCCACAGCTGTTGTTCTCTTCTCATTAGTGTTTGTAAAATTAATACAGAATTACATAATATTCCTGAGGTCTTTATGACCTTTTCTGTTTAGTAAGCATATCTTTTAGGTTCAGTTAGATCTTTCTATAAATGCATGCCCTGTAGGTTTGTGTGGTTCACCTGTAATATGCTTTATAGCATAATATGCAAAAAAATCATTTTACTGGAGACTTATGCTGGAGCATTGTCAGTCTTAATTTGTACAGGTATACCATGATGATCATAACTTGTAGCAAATGTGTGATTACAGAATCAGTCTTTTCAAAACTCAAAGCAGTTGCCAATTAAAATCTTGAATATATATCTATGGTATGGTGTACATATTTTAGTTTTCCAATTTGTATAAAATTAAACATGTCCATCTGCCAAATTTCTTTTCTTTGAATGCCCTTTGGGTTACTTCCTGCAGGTAGTAGAGTTAGGATGTACAAAGAACAAGTTTGACATTTCTTTATAAATTACTTGGGTTGTTACCAAGTGATAGTAAAAGCTACTTTGAAAAAGAAACCCTTGTTATTGACAAGCACTTTTTATGAAATTCTAATATTTCTAGCTAATAGTTGATCAATTTCATCATTACCTTGTGCTAGAGGGTCTTGTAGACTCATATGAGATCTAATATGTGTTATATATTTGGAATGCTTTCTATTTCTAATTATTTCTTTTACCTGGATAATTGATATCAATTCCATGTCATATGAAATAAATTTAGAAGCTTCAATATGTAAAAAAAGAATTTCTGGATATTTAGAGTTAGAAACTATATTAAGAGGTTTTGAAAAATCTAATAGCACCATGAGACTAGGAAATATTTGTGACTTTTGAACAGAATCATAAGGGTTGTGAGCTACTTTATTTAAATTTCCTGATTTATAACCAGCCTTTCCTGATTTGTTACCAGCAGCATAGAATGTAGGGGTTCCATAAATTGGTAGTCCCCATACAGTATAAGGAAGAACCCCGTTAGTTTTCTTTATCAGTTTAATGTTCTTTCTTGGGGGATGTTTGTTGTAAATCTCTCCCAAAAATTACAGCAAGCTCATTGCCATTGTTCATTTTCTGTCCATAAAGAGGAAATTTCAGCACTGTAAAAGGTACTACAATTTCTGCTGTGTCTATTCATGTTGATTGACAAAGCCTCAATTTTTTTAAGAAACAAATTAGAATTTTTTTCTACAAAGGTCTTTAATTTTTTGCTCTGTTTGTCTAGCAAAACTTTCCATTCTAAGATATTGTTTTCTTCTTGTATTAAAATTCCTATAGGTAAATGCATAGAAAGTAAAATAACTGGAATACAATCCAACATGGGATCCAGATCCACATGAACATTCAGTAATTTCTTTTCTACCAAAGCCAATTCTTTCAAAAGTCAAAATTTTCTTTACTTTTTTGAATGCTTTATCTAAAGTATCTACATTTGTGTCAGCTAGTAAGATATCACCCTCATAATGGTAAATTATTGATTGAGGAAAATCTACATGAATCATTTCCAATGGCTGTTATAAAAAGTATTGGAAAGGGATGGTTTGCTTAACATCTCTTGTTTAACATCTTCCAATGATATCACTTAACAGGCTGAGAATTATTATAAACAGGCACCCTAAAGCCAAATTTTTCTTTATCCTTTTCTTCTAAAGTTATAGTGAATAAAAAGTCTTTTATAGTAATAATTATAACAGACCATCCTTTTGGTAATAGAGCAAGCAGGTAAATTTCTAGTCTATAGAGAGATCATCCACTGAATTATATTATTTATGACTCTCAAATCTATCAATCTATCAATACTCTCCACTTTCCAGACTTCTTTTTAATAAATAGATAAAAATCCAAGGATTTGTCAGTGCTTCAATATGGTGAACATTTAGCTCATTCTGCACAAGCTGTTCTAAGGCCTGTAATTTTTCTGATGTCAAAGGCCATTATTCTACCAATACAGGTTTTCAGATAACCCTTTTAAATGTAGGAACATTGGTACTTTTGAAAGATTAGAAACTGTTGTGCCCTCTTCTTGTACAACCTGAATGGTCACTGAATTTTCTTTATAGTAACTTTTAATATTTTTCTCAGAAACATATGTTAGTATATGGGTTGTTTCTATGATTGGGGGAATATTAAACTGCATATTCTATTGCTGTAACTAATCACATCCCCATGAATTTATTGCTATGTTAACCACAGATGGCTTTAATTTTCCTCTCTGTCCGTCTGGCTCTATACATTTGAACCATCTCACACATCGTTATACATAAAATAAAGTTATAATCCTTTAAAGGTAAACAATTACCACCTGAAGAGGCCAATTTGGATGCCAAGATTATGGTGCAATTATTGTTATATCTGCATCCGTGTTTATGAGACCTTTAATTACAATGTGATTTATTTGTATTATTAACTTTGGTCTTTAATCATATATAGAAGTTTGCCAAAAATTGCTTTATGGTTTCTTCTGAAATTTCTGTTTTACTTTCTAAAGCTGTTCTATCATCCAGAGCAGTATGTTTTCATACAATAGGCATTGTATCATTGATTGTTTAGGGGAGGAGCTTCTTCAATGGTGAATGAGTGAACTTGCAAGAGGCCTCTCAAGGCATTTTCCAATGGCAGAGGGTTACCCTGCCTGTATCTTGTTGATCTACATTCTTAGGCCCAATGTCAGACTTTGCTGCACCTTCTCCATACTCCATAAAGAAAGTGCCTTCTGTTTAGTTTAGAAGAAACATTGTTTCTAACGATGCCCTGCTACAATACCTTTTTAGGTGTCCTTTGCCACAATTAAAATGCTAGACATTTTTATTTTTCTTAAAGCCTTTGGAAATAACCTGTTCTATCTAATTATTACTATGGTTATGACATTTAACATTGACTGTATCTCAGCTCCATTCCTCTACGGGTGTTGATTTAGCCTTTAAAGGCCTAATTACTCTTTTGCTTTGTAAATTATTATTTTCAAAGTCCAAAGATTCAACTGTTATTTGTCTATCTTCTGAATTTGATATCATTCTTTTTACAGTTAAAGTCAATCTTTATATATATAAAAAAAACACTGTAGGTTCTTTTGGGGCCATGTATAACTTTAGTGAATTACTCAGTTCTCTTTCTGACTTCTTCATTTTGTCCCAATCATTTAAAGCTGCTCTATGGCAATCTTTATTTATAAGATACAAATGAAATGCCACTACAAAAAAAGGTCAAGGTGTGGGACTATATCGTGGCTCAGGATAGGGTCAACGGGCTCAACCCATCACCAGTTCTGGCACCATTTTGTTGTTCCTGCCCAGGAACTATGTACCAAAATGTATCATTTCTGATATTGTATTTTCTCTTTATTTACCCCTCCCCATGTTTATTTAAAGGCAAATGTGTAATAATGTTATTTAAGTGATCCAGTGTGTACTATTTTTCATAGAATCTGAGGATTAGATACTTTCAAATTTAAGTTCTGACGGTTAATTGTATTCTTTCAACAGATTGTGTAATTTGGTGGGTAGGGAGGTTGAGAAAGATAGTTGATGACAAAACAGATTGTTTTGATGTTTGCAGCCTTTTAGCAGTAACCTTAATTCAATGATATATGAAACAGATTAGCTAAAAATCATTTTAACCATATGAACTGGTTAAACTTCTTTTGTGGTATAACCATGGTAGAATTTGGAAAATACCAAAAGGGTGTATAAATAGGCAATGTTAAGGCATAATTAATTGTCTATCAGTCTACCACTATATAACTCAGAAGCAGAGACAGTAGCAAGATTTGGATTGAGAAGTCTTTGTCAAAAATATATATGTTTAAAGAAAATAGTTTTAGAAGATAGAAATGTGTCCCACCAGAGCAAATTGAAAGTTTATTTCTTGTTTAGAAATACAATAGAATTGTTAGTTTTACCTTTCAAGGCAAAATTTAATCATATTTATTTAAAATACTTCAGATATCTAGTACCAGCCTAGATATCTAGATAATGAGTGCAGCATTGAATAGGCTTATCTATCTGGCCTCTGGAGTAAAGCTGAATGTATATGAATATGAAGTTCATAATTTTTGCTATGTTATGTGTATTAAATTCATTGTTTCTGAGACTAGTGTACCTCCCATGAGATTCCATGAAACCATGGAGGTTAATTAATCATTGAAAGTAAAGTATGAACAAAAGTATCAATTAAAAAAGCAAAAGCAAACAAACAAAAACACGTGATTCTTAAGGAAAAAGGGACCTATGTTTCTCTGTGAAAGTTTTTCTACAAAAATCACAGTGAATTTGCTTTTTTCTTTTCTTACGATTTAGTGTTTTCTTACTTGACAATTACTAAACATTGGTATTGATTTGGAGAATGATTATGATAATGTTATACAGTGATGTAAGCATAATCCATGTTGTAAAAGGCTAAATAAAAGTGGTTATTCCTTAAAAAATAAAAGTATGTGTTCAGACTATTACAGCCTTTGTATTTAGTTATCATTCATGTTATTATAATTTTAAGATATGTTAATTACACAGATTAATTCGACACATTTATTTTTTAATATAAATATAGGGTCAACTGATCTAGTCTCTTTTCTTCTATCACCTTCTTTCACAAACTTCACAAACTCCAGTAATGCCTCTTCAATTTGTGGGTGATTACTTATTAATTTTTTTACATACAAAAATTAACATAGGGACTAGAGAGATGGCTCAGCAGTTAAAAGTAATTAACTACTTTTGTAGGGCACAGGCATTCAGTTCCTAGCACACACGAGGTAGCTAGGTAGCTCAAAAACCATTTCTAACTTTAGTAATAGGGGTTTTCGACAATATCTTCAACCACTGCATGCAGCAGGTATGTACATGGTGTTCATACATACATACAGGAGAAACCTTCATTAACATAAAATTTTAAAATCTAAAAAAAATAATATCTCCAAAATAAGTCTTTGAAAAAATAAAACAATATTTATATTTTAATATCTGGCTTATTGATGACTTCCCCATCCATTTATGACTTCCCCATCCATTTATATTGCTACAAATACCATGACTTCATTACTTTTATGCATATTGTGTACCAGTTATTTTATTATGTTGTTGGACAATAGTTTTACCCTGTAAAGATTTGTTTCTTGTACTTGTTTAATAAATGCTGATTGGCTAGTAGCCAAGCAGGAAGTATAGGCAGTGTGACCAGGTAGGAAGTAGATGTGGGGTGAGGAAAACAGGAAAATTCTGGAAACAGGAATGATTCATTATACAGTTGTCACCCAGCCACAGAGGAAGCATGATGACAATCCCTCAGTGACAAAGGTACCAAGCTGTGGGGCTAACACAGACAAGAATAATAGAAATGTAAGAATTAGTTTAAAAGTAGTCTGAGCTAATAGGTGAACCAGTTTACAATTAATGTAGGCATCCTGTGTGTTTCTTTGGGACTGAATGTCTGTGGAAACAGGCGGGACAGAAATCTCAGTCAACAGAAAATCTCTGTTAACACTTACTTAGGTTAATATTTCCATGATAGAACACTATGACCAAAAGTAAGTTGAGAAGGGAAGGATTTATTTGGTTAAAATTTCCATGTCCATAGGCTATCATAGATGGATGTCAGAACAGGAATTCAAACAGGGCAGGAACCTGGAAGCAGGAGCTATTTCAGAGACCATTGTTTACTGGCTTGCCTTTCTTAGTTTGCTGAGCCTGTTTTCTTATAGAACCCAGAACCACCAGCCCAGGGATAAAACTACTCACATTTGAGCTGAGTCCTCCTCCATGAATCACTAAGTAATAAAATTCCCTAAAGTCTTGCCACAGTCAGATTTTATAGAGGCTTTTACTTAATTGAGGCTCCATGCTCTTAGATGACTCTGACTTGTGTCAAGTTGACATAAGACTAGCCAGCACAACTGACTCCTTGAAACACACAAAAACATCACTGTTAAACCATAACCTTACCTTTCTTGTTCATCTCCAACATCACTCATTAATAAAGACATCACAATATAAAACATTTTACAAACTATAAAAGTTCCACAACCTTACAAGTTAAAACACTTTAAAAGTTGTATTGTTCAAAATATCCAATATCTCTTAAATCTCAAGTTGCTAAAAAGCACCAAAATATTGTTTTGAAAAATATTTAAAGTCTCTCAACTATGAGCTCTCAGGAGTAGTTAATTACTTTAAACTGCTGAGCCATCTTATTAGTCCCCTTGTTATTTTTTGTGTTTAAATAAATTTATTTTGTAAAATCAAAAATAAGTTAAATACCTTGTTACTTCAAAAAAGAAAAATCAGTGTCATTCACAATCTGAATGAAGCAAAACCCAACTCCATTTATGCAAATAACTCAATGTCTATTGTCAGGGGTCCACTCACAAACTTTTGGGCTCCTCTAGATAGACTGGGTCATTTCTCAGGCTTCACCCTCTGTAATACATAGTTTGTCTTCTACTCTCAGACTGGCTATACTCCATAGCTGCTTCTATTTTTGGTGGTATTCTCATGGTATTCTCATCTCCAATATACTTGGGTCTTCTGCTTCTACTGGACTGCACTTTTCTAATAGCCCTTCCTGGGCTCGCTTCATGGTTCAAAGCCTCAAAGTTTTTCCATGCCCCATGAAGTTCTGAGATATTCACTGGTACTTCAGCTGCAACTTCACCAATGACCTCTCATGGCCTATCATAATGTCAAGCCTCAGCTCCTCTCCATGACTGCTTTATGCTTTCAAAGTCAGTAAGACCTGGGAAAATCTTACATATTACCAAATTTGGCTGTCAGAACAAGTTACAACTGTAGCCATTTCTGAACATAGCTTGTATGTGATCAATCTGAAGAGACACTTCTCAGAAGAGTTTACTTCAATCATGCTGATATGTTTTTAATTACCATTAATTTCTCAGATCCAGATGCCCAGATTCAATCATCACAGTAAAACAAAAGTTTTCCCATAGTAGTTCTGATATCTTGTTAATGAGTGCTGATTCTTCAACCCTAGAAACAAGATTATTTAAACTAATTGTAGTGATGAGCTGCGGGCCGCCCCAGCTCCCGGCCACCAGCTAGCTTTACCCGAAATAATTACACGGAAACTGTATTCTTTTAAATACTGCCTGGCCCATTATTTTCAGCCTCTTACATCTTGACTAACCCATATCTAATAATCTGTGTAGCACCACGAGCGGTGTCTTACTGGGAAAGATTCAGCATACGTCCATCTTGGGCTGGAACTTCGTTGCATGTCTCTCATGGAGAAGAGGCACGGCAGTCTGCCTAACTTAGGAGAGGCGTGGCACCTTACTGAGCCATCTACCTCACTTCCTTCTTCCTGTTCTGTCTACTCCGCCCACCTAAGAGCTGGTCTATCAGATGGGCCAGGCAGTTTCTTTATTAATTATCCAATGAAATCATCAGATAGATAGAAGACACACCTACATCATTTCCCCTTTTTCTGTTTAAACAAAAAAAGCTTTCACTTTAACATAGTAAAATTACATATAACAAAACAGTTATCATGCAAAAATTACAGTTACAATATTTATATCTACTTTATCTTTTATCATAACAAAGGAAAACAACTATAACTATCTATTCTTCAGCTCCATCAAAGACTCCAGAAGAACACAATATTACCTAAGTAAATAAGAAATATGCAATTTCCATATAACTCTAGAAATGATAGAGACATCTCGCTGCCTGGACAGTCACCCAAAGTTCTTTTGTATTGTTGGGGCATCTATCTTCGGCCTATAGGCCCACAGTATCCAGCAGAGTTTCCCATGAAGCAGGAAATTTCAAAGACAGTTCAGTCACTATCTGCTGTGTCCTGCAGAATGTCTCGCAGACTCTTTCATGAATCAGGAACCCAAAGAGATCATCTCACCTCTAGGCAAGTTCAGCAGTCCTCTCTCTGAGGGTTCTCTGTGTCCAGTTTATGCAATAGTCCAGGCAAGAGCAGTTTCTTGCCCAAATGGCTATCAAACTCCATAAGGAGCCTCTTCGATGCCCATCTTCCTCTTGAAGTAGATTGGTGCTACCAGGAGCAGACATGTCTCATTGTCATGAAAAACCCTAAGTTATTAAGACATTTAAAATGCAATATTCTGTAGTCTTTGGAAGATATGAAGTATGCCTATCTAACTGAAATATATCTCTATATATCTAGAAAATCTAACTAACATGACTACAAGTTTAACTATTATCAATGATTATTCATTAGCAACCTATATTTCCTAATTATACATTACATTTTTAAATGAACTACACAATCACAATACCTTAATCGTTATTAGAAATACATATACATATAACAAAGTAGACCTTAAATTTCTATCAATAAGGCAAAATTTATACCAATGTAAATTATTCATATCTATATCATCTCCCCCTTTAAATGTAAAAGAACATTTATAAACAATATTTGGGAATATGGACGTAGTTATTTCTCTCCAAACTGCTTCCTGCTGAATGGGGACGCTGTTAATCAGATCTTTCATGGTGTAACCTGTGTGCCAGGTTCATCTCAGTCATCAGTTGGGTGAAGTAATTTTCTGAAGGTATTCACAGCAACCTTTCAGGAGGGCGTGGTCTATCATACCATATTGGGATAGAAGCAATCCAACGGGTCTCATTTTCTGTAAAAATAAAAGAAGAATCTCTTTTCCAAAGTATCATATCCTTAGATCCAAATTCTAAAGTCAAGGTATTTTCAAGATATCTTTCTTGGATTAGTTCAGCAGCATTTATAAACAAATATCTTTTAGCAGCTGTTGCTCCTTCCTCAGCATTCAAACAATTCAAAAAGAGCATAATAGCATACAGTATCAAGATTCTCTGTGTATTTTCCATCTTTGTGCGGCTTTATTTTAACCTCTATTTCGTTTATTTTTACTTTTATTTTTTGAGACAGGTTCTCTGTATATCTTTGTCCTGGAATAACTCTGTAGACCAGGCTGTCCTTGAACTCTCAGAAATCCGTCTGTCTCTGCCTCCCCAGTGCTGGGATTAAAGGTGTGTGCTACAACACCTTGAACTCACAGAGATCTTTCCGTCTCTGCCTCCCAGGCATTCGGATTAAAGGTGTGTCCTGCCACACCTTGAAGTCACAGAGGTCAATCTACCTCTGCCTCCCAAGTGTTGGGATTAAAGGTGTATACAACCACAACAAACTACTTCTTTTTTCTTTCTTTTTTTCTTTCTCTTTTTCTTTTAACTGTAAGAACTTTAACTTTTAGCCTGCATGTATTTTTAACTCACTGCAAACCATTTAGAGATTTTCTTTGTCTTTGAATCTCTCTTTACTGTATATCTCTCTTTTTCTGACCACACGAGTCTTTAATTTACCAAGCAATATAGGTAGGATTAAAGCCGTGGCTTTGACAGCAAGATCCAGCCCATTCCTTAGCTTTCTGTGATTCCGGCCTTGTGGCTGAGATATTGGCCAGAGCCACATTCATTGCCATAATTCTACAGTGTTTCAAGGTCCCTGCCAGCAAGCAAGCTGCAACAGTGTTAAACAACACTCAAAAGCTCCATAGTCAGGACTGCCTGCTTGAAAGAGTCAGAGTTTGCCCTGGCAGGATGGCCCAGAAAGCTGGCATTTTAAAACGACACAGCTTTTTTCCTGCTACGGCTGAAAACCGAAAAGCATGCAGTTAATTTTCATCAACAGCATTTAAGTGTTTTGTAGCAGGACCTCTTAAAAGAGCTGCAATGTTTTGCAGCTGAAGCTGAGTCAGGAAGCCTCTCTTAGATGAGAGCACTTTCTTACCTCTAGCAAGCAAAGCCAAACCTGAGAAATAGCTGCTACCAAGAAAACATGCTTTATTCTTTCCCAAGCTTTCTCAGGCTTTCTGTGGATTCAGTTATCCACGTGGGCGCCATTCTGTAGTGATGAGCTGCGGGCCGCCCCAGCTCCCGGCCACCAGCTAGCTTTACCCGAAATAATTACACGGAAACTGTATTCTTTTAAATACTGCCTGGCCCATTATTTTCAGCCTCTTACATCTTGACTAACCCATATCTAATAATCTGTGTAGCACCACGAGTGGTGTCTTACTGGGAAAGATTCAGCATACGTCCATCTTGGGCTGGAACTTCGTTGCATGTCTCTCATGGAGAAGAGGCACGGCAGTCTGCCTAACTTAGGAGAGGCGTGGCACCTTACTGAGCCATCTACCTCACTTCCTTCTTCCTGTTCTGTCTACTCCGCCCACCTAAGAGCTGGTCTATCAGATGGGCCAGGCAGTTTCTTTATTAATTATCCAATGAAATCATCAGATAGATAGAAGACACACCTACATCAACTAATCATAGCTAGCAATAGATTCTTAACTAATAATCTCTACCAGCCTTTATATAGTCTTTAAGAGACTCTCAACTTCCCTGTGAAACTCCACAAGCCTGGCCTCCATCTTTTGCATTGCTCTCAACATTTTTGTCTTCCAAACTCCCACAGAATATCTCACCAAGCTCTGAATATTCAGTGGGTTTTATTGACCAAATTGCAAAGACCTTGAACAATCCTGCCAAAAAGAATATGACAAAGACTGTCACAGCAATAACCTAATTATGGTACTATTTTTGTCTTATCTTACTATTGCTATAATGAAATACCATGACCAAAAGCAATTTGGAGAGGTAAAGGTTACACGTCCACATCTGTCATTGTGTTGACTGTTCTTGGTTGTCAACTTGACTGTATCTAGAATGAACTATAATCCAGAAATGGAGGGCACACTTGTAATCTAGACATTGAGGCAAGAAGATAACATTATTTTTCTCCAAATCTTGAGTCTGAATTTAACAAATTGTCAATCCAAATCTTGAGCGTGGAAGACATATCTTTAATCTGGGTCACATCTTTTGCTGGAAGTCTATATAAGGACAATAGAAGAAGGAGGAGGATGTGTTTATTCCTTGCCTGCTTGATCTCACCTTGTCAGCACATTCATTTGTTTATTGGCATTGGAGCCTACTTCTTCAGAATTCCAGGATATATAGAAGACCAGCTGAGACACCCACTAAGACTTATGGGACTGAGCAACTATAGATTCATGGTCTTTCTGTTCAATAAATTTACATATATATATATTTATACACACATACACACACATATACATATTTACACACACACACACACACACAGAGAGAGAGAGAGAGAGAGAGAGAGAGAGAGAGAGAGAGAGAGAGAGAGAGAGACTGAGATTCATTCCATAAGCACTGTGACTCTAGAGAACCCTGACTAATAATAGATTTTGGTACCAGAAGAGGTTCTAGAGAAACAAAAGTATAAAGATGAATCATTTAAGTATATCTGGAATATGCTTTTTAAGTCTGCAGCACTTTCTAATTAACCAGCATTTTCATTACAGAGGCGTCTCTCATTACTCTCTCTCTTAGGCACTCAGAAAATACTGAAAGCCTATGATATGAACTATGTTTCAAACTTAAAGAGATAAATTTCTTAAATTATATTGGTTTATTCATAGTGAGTGGTAATGGATTTAATGATCTAATATATGAAACTTTAGTAGAAAATAAAGAAAACAATCTTGTTATTTAATTGCTCTTGATATCTCTGGATAAATTGATCACCTAGATTAAGAAACATAATATTTGGTCACGGAATACCCCCTGAACAAAGTCCATTATGCATGGATGCCCCAGATGATCCAATGTTTTAGAACACCTTTGTTACAGTTTCCTCTGAGTTCTACATTCAGAATACCTTCAAGACTGCTGACTGAAATGATCCAGCCTCAGAGAGTACTCCAGTCCAGAACTGACTATAATCCTAAATTTTCTTTGGGTCCCCATAAGATTATCAGTGCCACCAATCAGCAGGGAGTAGTCAAGAAAACTATAACCACATTTGATATGGGATTGCCCTCTGTATGTTGTGAATACCATTGGTTAAAAAGGAAGCTGATTTGGGTCTATTACAGTGAAGAATAGGGCAAGGCAGAAAGTCCAAGCAGACAGGGGAGGAAAGAAGGGAAAAAAAGAAGAGTCAGAGAGAAGCCATGTAGCCAACATAGGGGAAAGATGTTGGATGCTGGATGGAACCTTACGAGTACACCACAACCACATATGCAGATTAATAGAAATGGGTTAATTTAAGATATAAAAGTTAGCCAATAAGAATTATGAGCTAATGGGCAGTGCAGTGTTGTAATAATACATTTTTGTGTGATTATTTTGTATCTGGGTGGCTGGGAAATAAACAATCAGCATCCATCTACAGATTGCCACCCAATGGGGAGCTGACTACATCCACAGAAAATCCGAGAAAGCTTGGAAAGGAATTCTAGACACAAAAGGACAGAATTAAACATGGCTTCTTGATGGCTGGCATTTTTTTTCCAGAATGGGCTCTTTTTGCTGGTAGCAAGCAGAAGCACCATGGCTCCAAAAAAAAAAAAAAAAAAAAAAATTGACCCAGCATAAGAAATGACAACTTCCTGGTTCAGGCAGCATGAACTCTGACTCTTTCAGGAGGTGAGCACTTAAATGGGGTTTGTGGGAAGTTACTTGGTGGCAGCATGTGTTAACTGCTTACCAGAGTTGAAGTGGTAAGGACTGCTCCTACCTGGCAGCCTCAAAGGCAGCAAACAGACTTCTGCCCGGTTTGAGTGGGTGAAGTGAAAAGGCAAAGCATCCTTAGTCGTAGCCACACTGCTTAGCATTTTAAGAAGCACTCATAGACAGAAAATGATTACAAATATGCAATAAAGACAGATCTGGACATAAAAGACCTGTAAAAAAGACACAGTGTGTTTTAAAAATGTACATAGACTTTGAAGAGAGAAGAAAAGAGTACAGAGTGTTATAAAATTAAATTATTTTATAAAAATAAAACAAAGTCTTTAAAGAGACACAGTACAGACAGTGATAGATTAAAAAAATAAAGAAAAATAAGCCACATAAAGATGGAATATACACAGAGAGTTTAGATTATTTATATTGTGGTGTTTTCTTTGAATTTTTTGAATGTGAATGAGCTAATTACAGAGAGACATTTCATTGGACAGGCTGATAAACTAAACCAACATATATAATTTAAAGGTATCTAGACTTCAAAATTTGGTTCTAAGTATATGTTGTTTTGGAAAAGATGTTCTGGATATGTTTCCACAGAGGATGAAAACCTCTGGATTCCTTCCACACTAATGTGGTTCAATGGAACAAGACCCCCTAAAGGTCTTCAGAAACCCCTAAAATTACTTTGCCCCACAAAAGCAGGAAGCAGTTTGGAGAGAACTATACCCAAATACCCAAATACTGTTTATAAAAGTTTGTTTAGATTTTTTTTTCTCATGGTTTATTTTTTTTTATATTTAAAAATTTCCATCTCCTTCCCTCCTCCTCCCCCCTCACTCCCCTCCTCCTCCCCCTTCCCTCCCCTCCTTCTCCCCCTTCCCTCCCCTCCCCTCCACCCATACCTCCCCTCCCTCCCTCTCAAGGCCAAGGAGCCATCAGGGTTCCCCACTCTATGCTAAGACCAAGGTCCTCCCAACTCCCCCCAGGTCCAGGAAGGTGATCGACCAAGCTGAGAAGGCTCACACAGAGCCCGTCCATAAAGAACAATCAGAGCCCAGAGCCATTGTCCTTTGCTTCTCAGTCAGCCCCCGCTGTTGGCCACACTCAGAGAGACGGGTTTGGTCGCATGATCCATCAGTCCCATTCCAACTGGAGTTGGTGATCTCCCATTAGTTCTGTCCCACCGTCTCCATGAGTGAACGCACCCCTCTCGTTCCTGACTTTCTCCCTCATGTTCTCGCTCCTTCTGCTCCTCATCGGGACCTTGGGAGCTCAGTCCAGTGCTCCAATGTGGGGCTCAGTCACCTTCCCCATCTGTCGCCAGCTGGAGGTTCCCTCACGGTCCTGACTTTCTTTCTCATGTTCTCTCTCCTTCTGCTCCTCATCAGGACCTTGGGAGCTCAGTCCGGTGCTCCAATGTGGGGCTCTGTCATTTTCTTCATCTATCGTCAGGTGGAGGTTCTATGGTGATATGCAAGAAATTCATCAGTATGGCTATAGGAACTGGCCTTTTCAGGCTCCCTCCCCTCAGCTGCCCAAGGAACTAACTGGGGGCGTCTCCCTGGAAACCTGGGAACCCCTCTAGGGTCAAGTCTCTTGACAACCCTCAGGTAGCTCCTTAAATTAAGATATATGCTTCCCTGCTCTCATATCCACCCTTCCTATATCCCAAGCACCCCATTCCTCCGAGCTCCCCCCGTTCTCCCCTTCACACTTTTCTCTCCCCATCTTCCCTTGGCCCAGTCTTGCCCAAACCTCAAGTTCCCAATTTTGCCTGGCGAACGTGTCTACTTCCAATATCCAGGAGGATTACTATATCTTTTTTTGGGAGTTCACCTTCTTATTATCTTCTCAAGGATCCCAAATTTATAGGCTCGATGTCCTTTAATTATGGCTAGAAACCGAATATGAGTGAGTACATCCCATGTTCATCTTTATGGGTCTGGGTTACCTCACTCAGAATAGTGTTTTCTATTTCCATCCATTTGCCTGCAAAATTCAAGATGTCATTGTTTTTTACCGCTGAGTAGTATTCTAGCATGTATATATTCCACAGTTTCTTCATCCATTCTTCCACTGAAGGGCATCTAGGTTGTTTCCAGGATCTGGCTATTACAAATAATGCTGCTATGAACATAGATGAGCATATGCTTTTGTTGTATGATTGGGCATCTCTTGGGTAGATTCCCAATAGTGGAATTGCTGGATCCTGGGGTAGGTTGATCCCGAATTTCCTGAGAAACCGCCACACTGCTTTCCAAAGTGGTTGCACAAGTTTGCATTCCCACCAGCAATGTATGAGTGTGCCCCTTACCCCACAACCTCTCCAGCAAAGGTTATTATTGGTGTTTTGGATTTTAGCCAATCTGACAGGTGTAAGATGATATCTCAAAGTTGTTTTGATTTGCATTTCCCTGATAGCTAGGAAGGTTGAGCATGACCTTAAGTGTCTTTTGGCCATTTGAACTACTTCTGTTGAGAATTCTCTGTTCAGTTCAGCGCCCCATTTTTTAATTGGGTTAATTGGCATATTACCGTCTAGTCTCTTGAGTTCCTTATATATTTTAGAGACCAGACCTTTGTCGGTTGCAGGGTTGGTGAAGATCTTTTCCCAGTCAGTAGGCTGCCTTTGTGTCTTAGTGACAATGTCCTTTGCTTTACAGAAGCTGCTCAACTTCAGGAGGTCCCATTTATTCAATGTTGCCCTTAAAGTCTGTGCAGCTGGGGTTATGCATAGGAAACGGTTCCCTGTGCCCATTTGTTGTAGAGTACTTCCCACTTTCTCCTCTATCAAGCTCAATGTGTTCAAATTAATATTGAGGTCTTTAATCCATTTGGACTTGAGTTTTGTGCATGGTGATAGATATGGATCTACTTTCATTCTTCTATAGGTTGACATCCAGTTATGCCAGCACCATTTGTTGAAGATGCCCTCTTTCTTCCATTGTGTACTTTTGGCTCCTTTATCAAAAATCAGGTGTTCATAGGTTTGTGGTTTAAGATCCGGGTCTTCTATACGATTCCATTGGTCAACTTCTCTGTTTTTATGCCAATACCAAGCCGTTTTCAATACTGTAGCTTTGTAATAGAGTTTGAAGTCAGGGATGGTAATGCCTCCAGAAGAACCTTTATTATATAAGATTTTTTTGGCTATCCTGGGTTTCTTGTTTTTCCATATAAAGTTGCGGAATTCTACCAGAACTTCCAAGAAGACCTAATACCTATACTCCTTAAGGTATTTCATAATATAGAAACACAAGAGTCACTGCCAAATTCCTTCTATGAAGCTACAGTTACCCTGATACCTAAACCACACAAAGACTCAACCAAGAAAGAGAATTACAGGCCAATCTCACTCATGAACATTGACGCAAAAATTCTCAATAAAATACTGGCAAACCGAATCCAAGAACACATTAGAAAAATTATCCATTACGATCAAGTAGGCTTCATCTCAGAGATGCAGGGCTGGTTCAACATACGAAAATCTATCAATGTAATCCATCATATAAACAAACTGAAGGAAAAAAAACATATGGTCATCTCATTAGATGCTGAAAAAGCATTTGACAAAATTCAGCACCCTTTTATGATAAAGGTCTTGGAGAGATTAGGGATACAAGGGTCATTCCTAAATATAATAAAGGCTATTTACAGCAAGCCGACAGCTAACATCAAATTAAATGGAGAGAAACTCAAGGCTATCCCACTAAATTCAGGAACACGACAAGGCTGTCCACTCTCTCCTTATCTCTTCAATATAGTGCTTGAAGTTCTAGCAATAGCAATAAGACAACATAAGGGAATCAAGGGGATTCAATTTGGAAAGGAAGAAGTTAAACTTTCATTATTTGCAGATGATATGATAGTATACATAAGCGACCCCAAAAACTCCACCAAAGAACTCCTACAGCTGATAAACTCCTTCAGTAACGTGGCAGGATACAAGATCAACTCCAAAAAATCAGTCGCCCTCCTATACACAAAGGATAAGGAAGCAGAGAGGGAAACCAGAGAAGTATCACCTTTCACAATAGCCACAAATAGCATAAGATATCTGGGAGTATCGCTAACCAAGGAAGTGAAGGATTTATTTGACAAGAACTTTAAGTCTTTGAAGAAAGAAATTGAAGAGGATACCAGAAAATGGAAGGATCTCCCCTGCTCGTGGATTGGGAGGATCAACATAGTAAAAATGGCAATTCTACCAAAAGCAATCTATAGATTCAATGCAATCCCAATCAAGGTCCCATTAAAATTCTTCACAGAGATTGAGAGGACAATAATCAACTTTATATGGAAAAGTTTGTTTAGATTTTAAGGGGAATATGCTATAAAGGTGAATACTTTGCATTGGTATGGATCTTGTTTTAGTGCTACAAATTTAAGGTCAACTCCGTTATAAGTGTATTTCAGCATTTGATTAAAGTATTGTGTTTCTGCAGTTCATTTAAAAGTATAATGGATAATTAAGAAATATATGTTAATCGATAATCATCTATAATTGTCAAACTTGTAGTAATATTAGGTTTTCTAGATATATAGAGATATATTTCAGTTAGATAGGTATTCTTCAAATCTTTCAAAGACTATCAAAATATGGCATTTAAAATGTTTAAAAAACTTAGGACGTTTTATGACAATGAGACACATCTGCTCCTAGCAGCACCAATATACTTCAAGAGGATGATGGGCATCAAAGAGACTTCTTATGGGATTGGTTAGCAATTGGGCAAGAAACTGTTCTTGCCTGACCTGCTTGATGGTATGCTGTATGAGCCAGACATGCAAAACCCAGAGAAAAATGACTACTGATGTTGCTTAAAGAAGGTGAGAGACAGTCTTTCAGGGTCCTGCTTCATGAGAGAACTGCCAGATATTTTTCAGAACACAGAACAAAGCAACTGATAAACTTTGCCAGTACAAGGCATAAGAGATCTTCAAATATGATGCTTCATGGAAAAGTCTGCCAGATACTATGGCCCTGTAAGCTGAAGATGGATGCACCAATATTACAGAAGAACTTTGGATGACTGTCCAGGCAGCAAAATGTCTCTGTCAATTCTAGAGGTTTGAAACTTGCTTTCAATGTACTTCCTGTTTACCTAGGTAATATTAAGTACTTCTGGAGTCTTTGATGGAGTTGAAGAAAGATAGTTATAATTATAAAAGACAGATTAAATATAAAACTTTAAACTCACACAGAAAATAGAATATTTTCCTTAATTTGCCAAATGTAAATGGACTAAACATTATAATTATTATTATTGCTTAATACCTAATTCATTGAATGAAGAAGTATGATACATTATTAAGGAGTTTAATGATTTTGTTACTTCATTAAAGCAGAAGTCTGGAGAATATGTGCAGAAATGGAATTTAAGTATATGGGATAATGGTGGAAGGAACATAAAACTATATCAGGCTGAGTTCATTGATAACAGTCATCTAAGTGGAGATTTGAGGTCAAACATGGAAGTTCTCACAGCTTAAAAGGGTGTGAAAAGCTTGTTTGAATTATTGGCTGAAATGTTTATCAAAGATGACCTACTGAAAAGGAATTGAAGATGTCTGACATCCCTTGGCTTAGTGTTTATGAGGGATATTAAGACTCAGGGAAATTGTAATACTAGAGTGGGTATACCATGTAAAACCTAATCCTCCACAGTGGGAAGTCCCAAAAGACATATCCTTCATGAATCCTATATGGTGCAAAATGGTGCAGAAGCACCAGCATGTTTAAAGTGTTTTTTTTTCTACTTTTGTTTATTTTTTTATTTTACATACAAACCCCAGCCCCTGATCCCTCCCCTTCTCACATCCCCTCACTTACCCCATACTACTCTACATCCACTGCTTAGAGGGGACAAGACTTCCCTTGGGGCATCAACAAATTTGGCATACCATGTTAAGGTAGAATCAGGCTCTTATCCCGGCACCAAAGCTGAGCAATATATCCCACATTCAATTTTTGTAAAGCTGAAGGTGCTGAGGTAGGCTTTTGCTCTCTTCACAGCTAGTTCTATGGTTCCTCAAAAGAACTTCTCTATAAATTGATAAATAAAGGGCCACATGTGTCTTACCATCTTAATTAGCCGTTCTACTCTTTTGGTGTATGGAAAATAAACCCTGGCAGGCAGATTGCAGACATACACTCCTAGATGCACAGATTGTTCCTTGTCTTCCAACAGTGCCAGCACACTGCAGAAGTGGCTGGTCTTGAGACCACAGCTCTGTTGGCACGAAACGAGAAGACCAAGTACCAGCAGCAGCACCCCACTGAAGAACAGCCCCTGGTAGCCAACATGACAGCAGCAACATGAAGCTGTAGCCACTGCTGCATCCACCCACCAGTTGCTGAGTGTCAAAGGGAACCAGGAGCTGTGATGACACACTGGAACACTCATCCGCAGACTCTCTCTTGCTGGCCAGGCCCAAGATCCCACTGTTCGGACCACCCAACTAAAGTCCCAGTGGGCCCCGCAGAAGCAGGAGGAATCTGAAATACCGTTGGTGGGCTCGCTCCACTGGGGTGGCATAGGCCTCAGTTCCTGGAACCCTAGCTTTACCAGTAACATGCTGCTATTCCTGGACAGGCTGCTGAAGCCGAACACAGGCCACAGGCCTCTTTCCCTCCCTCATGCCCTACTGTGAGGTTTTCGGGGTCAGAGCTGCAGAAATATTGGGACCACCTAGAAGCACCAGAATAAACAGGTGGTCCAGATGACAGGCACACAGTCCACCTAGAGCCTATTACCTCCAAGCCCACACCTTAATGTTACCCACACCTGAGGTTCAAACAGCACCTCTGATACCTCAGTCAAGCATCAAGTTCATACCAGTCACAGTTCACACACTTTAGACCTGAGCAGCACCAACTTCCGGGCTCACATTTCTGGTGCTGCCACACAGCTCACTTCTCCCTGCTGAGGCGAACATGGGACTCCCACAGATGACAGTTCACTCCACCCTGTTTCTCAGCACCGCTCTGAGGTGGATAGCAAGAGATCAACAGTCAACAGAGGTGGGAAATTGTATTGAACCTTTATGTCTTGTGATTAGTGGGGAACTTCTGTGGTTCTTTAGGCCACAGTTGTATGCCCACACAGTGTCTCCAGACAAGGAATGGTGTTCCAGAGTCAAGTCTTGGTTCTGCCTTCTGAGGTGGGGCTGTCAGCCCTTATATCGAGATGAAAATGAAACAAAAAAAAATACACTTCCATAATCAAATGGGATGACAACACAAAAGAAGAAAAGAATGTGGATCCCAGTGCTTACTTGCCAAAGGACTGAAGGGCCTTTCAAAAGAAGAAAAGGATAGGGTTCTTATTACTTACCCGTTGAATTGACAAAGGAGCCTTTTAAAAGAAAGAAAGGATGGGGGTACCAATGCTTACCAACACCGAAGGGACGTAAGGGTCTTTCCAAAGAAGCAAAAGATGCTGGTCCCAATTCTTACCTGCTGATAGGACCGAGGGGCCTTTTCACAGAAAACACACCATCTTGAGTGGTCCTGGCCAGCAGCATGGGTGAGAAGAAGAAGATGACTAGAACCTGTTCTGGGCAAAATACAAAAATTTCAGTCACAGAGAAAAAAATAAAAAGGACTCTGACAAGGCAAGCTCATAACCTGTGAGAAGTCCCTGTTCCGAGTGCCAATTGTTGCTGGGCCCTAATGGTCTTCCTTGGGGGAGAGGGTGAAAAGGATTGACGTCAGAGAACACAGATGCCAGGAGTTAGATAGAAGGCTTACAGCAGACTTATTTTTAAAAACAAAACAAAAACAAACAACAACCAAAAAGAAATAGAAAAAGAAAGAAAGAAAAACAAAGGGGAAAAATACCCTCACAGCACCCAGGCTTTCTCATTCATTAACAGATGATATTTTGTGTTCATCTCTCATTGGCTAGGCACAACAAGGACCAGTGACAATGCCTGTTGCTAGGATCTCAGGAAATACTGCTTGGTACTAAATTACCATGTGACCTGAACTGCCCATCATGAGTGTTATTGAACCCAGCAAGACATAAAGTAGGATGCACACCACAGCAATCTATTAGCAAATGGAAGTAGTGTATAAGAGATCAGGCCTGAGCGGGCCTTGAAGGCATAAGCAAGCTACATGAAAGAGTTTTCCAAATCCTTTTTGTTTCTATTTCTGTTACAATGGCATCTGCTGCCAAGCATTCACCTATAACCTTGTGGGTTGTTTCCTGTTTTGTCACAATGGCTTTGCTTTAAACTACTAGCACCAGCTACTAAGGTCATAGCCTGGGGGGATTCTATTCTTCCAGACAATGGCTCTGTTGCTGCTGCTATAGGTAACTTTAGCTAAATCTCTAGCATTCTATGAAAACTTAAGATTCAAAGGATACAGTGAAAACTGGTTATCAACTGGCTAGCTTTCTCTCATATCTGGCATCCCAAGAAGTCTCTCTCCTTCTACACATTCCCCCAAATAAAATACCCACTCTATAATCCTCCCTGCTACTTCCTGTCAACTAGCTGCCAACTTTGCTTCTCAGAGCCCAGGTTAATTTAATTTAACACAAGTGCAACCCATCTTTACATAATTAAACACATGCAGTATTAACAAACATGACTCATCTTTGCATAGTTAAATAAATTTTCCTAACATGTGTTTCTACTGTCAGTTAAATGAGGAGGAGAAGACTGGGGTCTGGTTTAATTATGGTTCCTCACTTTATGCAGGCACCACCCAGAAGTGCACAGCTGCACCATTATAACCTGTTTCTGGGACAACCCTGATAGATACCAGTGAAAGGAAATCTTGACACTAGGCAGAATTTCTAACAGTACACATGATCATACAATTTGTTTTAAAGGAAAAAATAGCTGGATATCTGATTGTTTCCCAATTCATGGACTGCAGGCAATGGACTGGCTGGATATTCGGGGACTTGGAAGGAACATGATTGGAAAATATAAGAGAAATATATATGGGGAAGAAGTATTTGGATACATTGCTCCAAATGGACAAAGCGTATGAAGATAACTGTGTTCCATGTAAATGCTCACTAAAAGGCGACTTAAGCTGAGGAGTTCAATAGTCAAGTAAATAGGATATTCTGTTCTGTGGACAGTCAGGCTCTTTCCCCAGCCATTCCTTTTTTATTCCCAATGGGCCCATGAACAAAGTAGTTATGGTCGCAGAAATGGGGATTATGAATTTGCACTCAAAGCTGATCTGGCTAGTGCTGCTGCTGAGTGCTAAATCTGCAAATAACAGAGAGCAACACTGATGCCCAGATATGCCACCATTCCCCAAGTAACCAACCAGCAACCTGGGGGCAATCTGTTACTTTCTCTATGGAGTGCAAAATTCTTTGTCCTTGCTGGAGTAGATAGTTACTCTATTTATGTATTTGCCTTTCCTGCATGTAATTCTGCCAATAACACCATCTGTGGACTTCTGGATTACAAGATCCACTGACATCACATTCCACACAGCATTGATTTTTTTAAAAATTTTTTATGGTTTATTTTTTTATATTTAAAAATTTCCATCTCTTCCCCTCCTCCTCCCCCTTTTCCCCCCCTCCACCAATACCCCCCTCCCTCCCTCTCCAGGCCAAGGAGCCATCAGGGTTCCCTACTCTATGTTTAGACCAAGGTCCTCCCAAATCCCCCCAGGTCCAGGAAGGTGATCAACCAAGCTGAGAAGGCTCCCACAGAGCCCGTCCATGCAAAAAAATCAAAGCCCAGCGCCATAGTCCTTGGCTTCTCAGTCAGCCCCCACCATCGGCCTCATTCAGAGAGTCCGGTTTGGTCCCATGTTCCATCAGTCCCATTCCAACTGGAGTTGGTGATCTCCCGTTAGTTCTGTCCCACCCTCTCCATGGGTGAACGCACCACTCTCGGTCCTGACTTTCTTTCTCATGTTCTCCCTCCTTCTGCTCCTCATCAGGACCTTGGGAGCTCAGTCCGGTGCTCCAATGTGGGGCTCAGTCATTTTCTTCATCTCTCGCCAGGTGGAGGTTCTATGGTGATATGCAAGATATTCATCAGTATGGCTATAGAAACTGGCCTTTTCAGGCTCCCTCTCCTCAGCTGCCCAAGGAACTAACTGGGGCATCTCCCTGGAAACCCGGGAACCCCTCTAAAGTCAAGTCTCTTGACAACCCTCAGATGGCTCCTTTAATTAAGATATATGCTTCCCTGCTCCCATATCCACCCTTCCTATAGCCCAAGCATCCCATTCCTCCTAGCTCCCCCCATTCTCACCTTCACGCTTATCTCTCCCCATCTTCCCTTGGCCCCATCTCGCCCCACACTCAAGTTCCCAATTTTTGCCTGGCGATCATGTCTACTTCCAATATCCAGAAGGATTACTATATGATTTTCTTTGGGTTCACCTTCTTATTATCTTCTCAGGGATCCCGAATTATAGGCTCGATGTCCTTTAATTATGGCTAGAAACGGATTATGAGTGAGTACATCCCATGTTCATCTTTTAGGGTCTGAGTTACCTCACTCAGAATAGTGTTTTCTATTTCCATCCATTTGCATGCAAAATTCAAGATGTCATTGTTTTTTACCGCTGAGTAGTATTCTAACATGTATATATTCCACAGTTTCTTCATCCATTCTTCCACTGAAGGGCATCTAGGTTGTTTCCAGGATCTGGCTATTACAAATAATGCTGCTATGAACATAGTTGAGCAAATGCTTTTGTAGTATGATTGGGCATCTCTTGAGTAAATTCCCAAGAGTGGAATTACTGGGTCCTGGGGTAGGTTGATCCCGAATTTCCTGAGAAACCGCCACACTGCTTTCCAAAGTGGTTGCACAAGTTTGCATTCCCACCAGCAATGGATGAGTGTACCCCTTACCCCACAACCTCTCCAGCAAAGGTTATCATTGGTGTTTTGGATTTTAGCCAATCTGACAGGTGTAAGATGGTATTTCAAAGTTGTTTTGATTTGCATTTCCCTGATAGCTAAGGAGGTTGAGCATGACCTTAAGTGTCTTTTGGCCATTTGAACTTCTTCTGTTGAGAATTCTCTGTTCAGTTCAGTGCCCCATTTTTTAATTGGGTTAATTAGCATTTTAAAGTCTAGTCTCTTGAGTTCCTTATATAATTTAGAGATCAGATCTTTGTCAGTTGCAGGGTTGGTGAAGATTTTTTCCCAGTCAGTAGGCTGCCTTTGTGTCTTAGTGACAGTGTCCTTTGCTTTACAGAAGCTGCTCAACTTCAGGAGGTCCCATTTATTCAATGTTGCCCTTAATGTCTGTGCTGCTGGGGTTATACATAGGAAACGGTCTCCTGTGCCCATTTGTTGTAGAGTACTTCCCACTTTCTCCTCTATCAAGCTCAGTGTGTTCAGATTAATATTGAGGTCTTTAATCCATTTGGACTTGAGTTTTGTGCATGGTGATAGGTATGAATCTACTTTCATTCTTCTACAGGTTGGCATCCAGATATGCTAGCACCATTTGTTGAAGATGCCCTCTTTCTTCCATTGTGTACTTTTGGCTCCTTTATCAAAAATCAGGTGTTCATAGGTTTGTGGTTTAAGATCCGGGTCTTCTATACGATTCCATTGGTCGACTTCTCTGTTTTTATGCCAATACCAAGCTGTTTTCAATACTGTAGCTCTGTAATAGAGTTTGAAGTCAGGGATGGTAATGCCTCCAGAAGTACCTTTATTGTATAAGATTGTTTTGGCTATCCTGGGTTTCTTGTTTTTCCATATAAAGTTGATTATTGTCCTCTCAATATCTGTGAAGAATTTTGTTGGGACCTTGATGGGGATTTCATTGAATCTATAGATTGCTTTTGGTAGAATTGCCATTTTCACTATGTTGATCCTCCCAACCCACGAGCAAGGGAGATCCTTCCATTTTCTGGTATCCTCTTCAATTTCTTTCTTCAAAGGCTTAAAGTTCTTGTCAAATAAATCCTTCACTTCCTTGGTTAGAGTTACTCCCAGATATCTTATGCTATTTGTGGCTATTGTGAAAGGTGATACTTCTCTGATTTCCCTCTCTGCTTCCTTATCCTTTGTGTATAGGAGGGCAACTGATTTTTTGGAGTTGATATTGTATCCTGCCACATTACTGAAGGAGTTTATCAGCTGTAGGAGTTCTTTGGTGGAGTTTTTCGGGTCGCTTATGTACACTATCATATCATCTGTAAATAATGAAAGTTTAACTTCTTCCTTTCCAAATCGAATCCCCTTGATTCCCTTATGTTGTCTTACTGCTATTGCTAGAACTTCAAGCACTATATTGAAGAGATAAGGAGAGAGCGGACAGCCTTCTTGTGCTCCTGAATTTAGTGGGATGGCCTTGAGTTTCTCTCTGTTTAATTAGATGTTAGCTGTCCGCTTGCTGTAAATAGCCTTTATTATATTTAGGAATGACCCTTATATCCCTAATCTCTCCAAGACCTTTATCATAAAGCGGTGCTGAATTTTGTCAAATGCTTTTTCAGCATCTAATGAGATGATCATATGGTTTTTATCCTTCAGTTTATTTATATGATGGATTACATTGATAGTTAGGAGGGGGTGATAGATCCAGATCACTCTGGGGATATTGGGTTGCCTCTCCATAATAGAGGTAAGAAGGATTATGTCTGAAACACAGGAGATACTTTAGAGTGCCTGTTGGTGCTGCCATGCCTTGTGATTAAAATTAATGAGAAAATACAACATCCTAATCCAGGCTGGATGGGAAAGGATACAGACCCTTTGGGAATGATGCTGTGGGTCACTCATCCAGGAAAAGAGCTAAGGCTTGACGAAATGCTTGAGGAGGGTGGAGGAAATACAGTATCGGTAATGCACACACACACACACACACACACACACACACACACACACACACACACATAGTTAGAGAGAGAGAGAGAGAGAGAGAGAGAGAGAGAGAGAGAGAGAGATGATTTGTTCCATTTCCATATGTTTTGTGACTTTAGAAATTCCTGATTATTTCACTAGTCCACCACCGAAGGAACTCAGAAGAGGAACTCAAAGAGGGATAGAACATTAGAGGCAGCAAATGATGTAGAGCCTGTGAATGCATGGTGCTTACTAACTTGATTGTCAAACTTGCCAGCCCTCTTTCTTATAGAACCCAGGACTAATCCAGAGATAACACCTCCAATAATAGGGTGGGCTCTCACCCATCAGTCACTAATTAAGAAAATGCCATATAGGCTTGCCTGCAGCCTGATCTTACGCATGCATTTTCTAAATTAAGTTCCCTCCTTTCAGATGACTATAGTTGGTGTCATCTTTATATAAAACTAGCCAGCACTGTCATTTCATATTTTTATTGCATGCAAGTGTTGTGTGACAAACTTTGAGTAGGTTGATATAGCACACATATATCTACTCACACCAGAAAGGGTACCCTTGACATAGCAAAACAAAGACTAAAAATGTGTCCAACTTTGAGAAACAATAAGTTTTTGATTGGATTTAACATAAGTACACGGAGGTGGAGAGATGTCTCAGTGGTTAATAGTATGTACTGCTTTATCAGGATACTTGAGCTCAGTCCCCAGCCCCCTACGTGTGGTGGCTCACAACTACCTGAAACTCTAACTCCCAGGGTAATAAGAAGCATCTGTTTTCCACAGGTTTCTTCACTCATGTACATATGCCTTTTCACAGAAACAGAAACAATATACAAATAACTAAATTTAAATTAGTGACTGCTAATAGGAAGGTGGATCAGGGGTTGCTTACAGTGATGTGAGATTCCCCTCTGTATGCTGTGAATATCATTCATTAATAAAGTAACTGCCTCGGATTGTTGATAGGGTAGAGCAGAGCTAGGCAGGGAAAAAAACTAAACTGAATGTAGGGAGAAAGGCATCAGAGTCAGGGAAAAGCCATGTAGCCCCACTAGAGAAAGACTCTATAAACTTTACTGGGTAAGCCACAGCCACATGTCGACACACAGATTAATGGAGATTGGTTAAATTACTATGAAAGACTAAGCCAACAAGAAGCTAGAGCTAATGGGACAAGCAGTGTTTTAAATAATGTAGTTTCTGTGTGATTATTTTGGGTCTAAACTGCCTGGCAGCCAGGAAACCAATCAGCAGCATTCAACAACAAATTGGCAAAATAAAGGTGGTGGACTAAATCCATGTAAAGCCTGAGGAAGCTTAAAAAGAATTCCTAGACAAAACAACAGATTTAAACATGGTTAGGTAGTGGCATTTTCTTGGATGGGCTCTGTTTGTTAGAAGCAAGCAGAGGCATGGTTCCTTTAAGAGAGGTATTCCTGATTCCACTGTAGCAGAAAAAAAGTCATGTTATTTTGAAACTGTGTTGTTTTGAAATGCTGGCTTTCTGGGCCATGCTGCCAGCACAAACACTGACTCTTTCTGGTGGTCCAGCTATGGAGGCTTTAAATGAGGTTTGTAAACAGAATACTACAACTTGCTTAATGGCAACATAGACTGGCTGTGTGCCTAAAAATGGGGCTGTGAGCATGCTCTCGAGGCAGCAAACAACTCCATCATGCTGGACTGGGCAGAACAATCAAGCAGTGTCATATTTCCCCTCGCAATGATGCTACTTAGGTTTGTAAAATGCACTTAGCATTTTAAGCAGCAGCCATGGTCAGAATAAGTATAAATACACAATAAAGACAAATTCAGATGGAAAAGACCTCTAAATGGGTCACAATGTCAGATAAATGTACATAGGCTTGGGAGAGAGAAGAAAAAAAAGAATATAGACAGTTATAAAAAGAAGTAAATGGTTAAAAAGGGTAAATTATTTAAAGAGAAAGAGTACAGACAATCATAGATTAAAAGAAGTAAAGAAAGAATAAGCCACATCAAGATGGAATATACACAGAGAGTCTGGATTATGTATACTATTGTGTTTTCTTTGAATTTTTTGACTACAGAGAGACATTTGATACTGGGGACTGCTATGCCAAGCCAACATATATACTTTAAAGGTATCTTGTTTTTAGAATTTGGGTCTAAGTATATGTTGCTTTGGAAAAGAGGTTCTTCTTTTGTTTCTACAGAAGATGAGAACCTGTGGATTGCTTTTAGACTAATGTGGTTTGATGCACTAAGATCCCTGGAAGGGTTTCTGTGAATACTCACAAAAAATACTTTGCCCAATAAACAGCAGGAAGCAGTTTGGAGAGAACTATCTCCATATTCCCAAATATTGTTTATAAATGTTTGTTTAAAAAGGGGGGATATGCTATAGATATGAATATTTTGCATTGGTGTGGATCTTGGTTTACTGCTACAAATTTAAGGTCAATTTTGTTACATGTATATCTCTGTTCTTGATTGAGGTATTGTGTTTGTGTAGCTCATCTAAAAATGTAATGTATAATTAAGAGTTAGATTTTGTAGGTATACAGAGATGTATTTCAGATGGATAGTTATTCTTCAAAACTTTCAAAGACTACAGAATATGGCATTTAAAATGTTTTAAGAACTTAGGAATTTTCATGACAATGAGACACATATGTTCCTGGCAACATCAGTTATTTCAAAAGGAAGATGGGCATCAAAGAGTCTCCTTATAGATTTTGCTAGCCATTTGGGCAAGAAACTGGTCTTGCCTGGACTGCTTGATGGTATTCTGTGTGAACTGAACATGCAGACACATGAAAAAATGACTGCTGAACTTGATTAGACAGTCCTTCAGGGTTACTGCTTCATGAAAGAGTCTGCCAGACACTCTTCAGTAAACAGAAGAAAGTGACTGACAAACTGACAATTTAGGTAGAACTGTCTTTGAAATTTCCTGCTTCATGGAAAAGTCTGCTGGATACTATGGGCCAGTAGACTGAAGATGGATGCCCCAATGGTACAGAAGAACTTTGGGTGACTGTCCATGCAGTGACATGTCTCTGTCAATTCTAGAGTTTTTGAAGTTGTTTACAATGCACTTCCTGTTTACTTAGGTAATATTATATCTTTCTGGAGTCTTTGATGGAGTTGAAGAATATAGTTGTAGTTTTCCTTAGATATGATAAAAGATAAAGTAAGTATAAATATTGTAGCTGTAATTCTTACTTGATACCTGTTTTGTTATATGAAATTTTTACTATGTTAAAGTTAAAACCTTCCTTTTCATTTAAACAGAAAAGGGGAGGTGATGTGAGATTCCCTTCTGTATGCTGTGAATATCATTCATTAATAAACAGCCTTGGCTTGTTGATAGGCCAGAAATTAGGTAGAGAAAACTAAACTGAATGTTGGAGGAAGAAGACAGAGTCAGGGAGAAGCAATGTAACCCCACTGGAGAAAGATGCTGGAACTTTACCAGGTAAGCCACAGCCACGTGGGGATATACAGATTACTAGAAATGGGTTAAATTTAGATGTAAGAGTTAGCCAAATAGAATTTAGAGGGCTGGAGAGATGGCTCAGTGGTTAAGAGCATTGCCTGCTCTTCCAAAGGTCCTGAGTTCAATTCCCAGCAACTGCATGGTGCTTACAACCATCTGAAATGAGATCTGATGCCCTCTTCTGGCCTGCAGGCAGACACACAGACAGAATATTGTATACATAACAAATAAATAAATAAATAAATAAATAAATAAATATTTAAAAAAAATTTAGAGCTAATGGACCAAGCAGTATTTTAAATAATAAAATTCTGGGTGATCATTTTCGGTCTGACACGCTGGGTGACTAGGAAATGAACAAGTGGCCTTCTTACAACATTATAGGAACACGGACGACACAAAAGCAATTGCATCTTCAAAAATGCCATTCCCACAATGGAAAGGATGCTGTATCCCTGGAGATCCCTCCATCATTTGTAGAAGAATCTCTCTTCTACAGATGAGCTGCTCACATACATCCTGACAAAAGTTATTTATGTCTTCTTTAGGCAGCCATGCAGATGAGACTTTATGGATGTAGTACCTTACTGGAATTATACAGAAAGGGGCAGAAAAATTGCAAAAGCCAAAGGAAAAGGTAGTTTGCTATGAGATTATATCTCCCAGAAATTATCATCCTTTTGTCTATGAACAAATGTTTCAAATAATTTTATCCTATTATGGAGCAACAAATAACCAGAGCACTATATCTATAAATATATGTGTGGCTGTTTTTCTGGGACAGAGTAATTTATATAATACTCATAAAATAGCCCAGACTGGTTTGAAAATCTCTATGTACTGAGTGGCCTAGAATTTATAGTCCACCTAACCCAGTCTCCTGATAGCTTGAGATTATAAACACATCCCATCACACCTGATCATGATGTTTTTTATTTATACTCATTTATGTCAACCAATGCTGTGACTACTAATATGTCTATCAATACTTTATGATAATATCCATTAAAATAGTCTGTCTTGTTTTAATTTTAACTTTCTGATTATGACATTATACTGTCACAGTTTTGACTGTATAGTTTTCTATTAATTTTCATTTCTTATACATGGTATACTTTATACCAGGTTGGCTATATTTCCTGAACCTTAAAATCTCTTAGGTTTTAGAGAAATTTCAGTTAATTTTTGGATATTATATAATATATCATTTCCAATTATTTAATGTATCATTGAGCTATGACTTAAAAATTTACACTAAAAGTACTCATCATTTCCAGTATAAATTTTATATTTTTCTGTCTTTCATATGATACCTTCACTATTCAAACATTTTTTATTTATATACTGCGTTAATTTGTTTAAAAATTTTTCTATGTTGCATTCAATCTTACCATTTTGGAATCAGTTTTCAACTACATGTGTCCTGCAAATATCGTAGTATGAAAATTTAACTTTGCAGGCATTTTTCTCCAAACTGTTTACTTACTAATGTATGCCATCTGTTCCTTCTGTACTTTTAGTTAATAATCTTTGTTTATTTAAAAGAGAATATGTAATATTCTTTATGCATTTATATAATATACTGGGATCAGAGATAAGAAAAATTTTTTTATTCAAAAAGAAATTCCAAAGTTGTTTCAGAATTTGCACTTTCCTCTCAAACGAGCATCACGTAACAAATGGAAGGAATAATTTTTGTGTAAGATCATTAAAAATTTTGTATATATTTAAAACTGATAGTTAGAACTAGTGTGTGTGTGTGTGTGTGTGTGTGTGTGTATGTTTGTGCATGTGTGTTTCTTTATCAAAATATACTGACTCTTATTTAAGGCTAAAAGTGGAAAGTGCTTAGGAGAAATATGTGGGAGAGTTTCAGAAGAAAGATTTTAATCAAAATTATGTATTGAATCTTTCCACTTCCGCTCCCCAGCTGGAAACTGAGTTCTTCCTCACTCTCCTGTTTTGGATGAGAACAGCTGCTTGTGATGACATCGACAGTCTTCTCAGTCTTCTGCTTCAGGCAGCAGTTTATGTCTTTCTCTTTGAAATTAGCTGGAACCATTTTAAGCACTTTCCTGTTTCCTCTAGGCATATGCAATATCAGAATAAGGATTATAGCATCTGTCCTTCTCAACATTATATGAAGTTTTTGCAATGTTTCCTGATTGTTTGAGGGCTAGCAAATGAATAAGGTAAGAAGGGAAGTTTATAGCTTCATCAGGCAAGATAGCAAAGCATAAGGAAATGGAGTGTGAAAGAGAAAGGGGCACAGGGTGGTGATGAGATGTTGTATCAAGTGTACCTTAAATCAAAGATAATACATACAGTTAAAGGCAGTGCCATTTACCTAAGTAATTTTACTTAGTAGTGAACCTAAAGTAGAAGGAAATTTCTTGTTGTTTTGTGTCTGCATCTTATTGTGTCTCACATTACAAACCAAAGATAATCTGAGTGGATACCTGTTGAAGAAAAACTTTCTACAACAATGTTTTTACTGTCACGTGACTTGCATGAGACATGTTCCATAAGAGTTATGAGTAAATATTTTACTACCCTGAAAAAAATAAAAGAATATATAAGACTAGTGTTCTGATTAAGTGATAAGTGAAATGATTTGTATTCTGGAAGCTAAAGGGGAAAGATAATTTTTTTTAAAAAGTCACTATTAGCCGGGCGGTGGTGGCGCACGCCTTTAATTCCAGTACTCGGGAGGCAGAGGCAGGCGGATCTCTGTGAGTTCGAGGCCAGCCTGGTCTACAAGAGCTAGTTCCAGGACAGGCTCTAAAAAAAAGCTGCAGAGAAACCCTGTCTCGAAAAACCAAAAAAAAAAAAAAAAGAAAAAAGAAAAAAAAGTCACTATTATAAAACACTCTTATAAGACGGATCACAATGAAGTGCAGAAATTTCTAATCTATAACTTTTGATCTTGCTATGCTATTCATGCTTTAGCTTACAATTTTCAAAATGTATGAAAAAAGGAAAAAATTCTGCACCAAATGTATACATTTCTTGGTAATGGGAAAATCCTGTTTTAAGAAGCAAACAGGAATGTTCATGATATAGCAAATGTTTTAAGTGATACAATTTGTGGAAATATTTGTTCACTACTTTCTGATGCAAGAATAGACATTTCCTCTTCAGATTACTGTTACATCAACTAATTCTCCTAGTTATGGGGTCAGAAGATGCTGTCCTAAAAAGTAGTTCTTATAATGCATTCTGTTGATGCCTTGCACTAGAATTCTCTACATTTTATATTAAAATACAACTCTCCCACATCTATTCTCTGATCTAAAAAAGTAGGTAATTTGATGCTAAAATACACATTCTTCCTTGTAAATGGACTTTCCATATAACTTGGACTCAAAGTACAGTGTGTCAGCTACAGAGAGTGTATTTTGTTTCTGTATATACAAAGTAAATGAAGGATCTAACCTGACATTTATGATTATTTGAAATAGAAAAATCCATCTTGCCAGGCGGCGGTGGCGCAGGCCTTTAATCCCAGCACTCGGGAGGCAGAGGCAGGCGGATCTCTGTGAGTTTGAGACCAGCCTGGTCTACAAGAGCTAGTTCCAGGACAGGCTCCAAAGCTACAGAGAAACCCTGTCTCGAAAAACCAAAAAAAAAAAAAAAAAAAGAAAGAAAAATCCATCTTTTAAGGTAATGATCATTTCCACCATCTCATAAATTTAATTACATAACACATGTGTGCATACTTACAACCAATCAAAATACATGTTACATTTACAAAAGTTACTCTATAATAATGTACAGATACATATACTCTTTAGCCTGCACAACCTAAATATAAATAAGATCCAACATGCACATGGAATAATTTACTTGTGCCTGGAACTAACTTATCACAGGAACAAATGCAATCAGAAAAGTTGATTCAGTGTCTATTCTTGTAAAAGTCATTGTCCTTGGTAAGTATTTCCCAACATTTGATTAACATACTTGATAAATATTACAAACAGGCTGAGTTAATACCAAAACTCATTCTGAAAATATTGTGCAACCTGTTACAATGAAACCAAACACGTAACAAATATGGGACACATAGTGTCTAGTATATGTCCATTTTAAAGTATACCTCCAGAACAATCTCTAACCATTACTTATCATTTGATTACTTTCCTTTTAACAACATGGAGAAATATACTCCCAGCTCTCCCTCAAAACGCTGCAGCTAATCAGTGTGATTTTTCTCTGCTATTCAGCAATAAACACAGTGTACAATTGAGACTAAAATAAGAGTAAGAAATGTGTGTAAAGGGGCTTTCTGATATTTCATTTTACTTTAAAAATTACCTATATACATTCATATGTGGAAATAAAATGAGCTCCTTTAGAACAAGATCAGCCAAGACTATTTGTTAAAAACAGCAAATAGCTTATGACTAAACCTTTGAAATTTGCTTTCCACTCTGGTAACCACTACAACCTGGTACAATACTTTTAATGATGAATAAGTGCTCATTGCTTTTGTAAGTGATCAAATATCATAGAATAAAACTGATTTCTTTGTTACTTTAAAGATGTTAAATAGAGAAGCATTCTATGCTGATGTCACTTGTGGTTCATCCAAGAAGAATAGGCTATCTACATGCACTGTTCTGATGGTAGGATGCTTACCTGGACAGAATCCTAAAAGTGTTATAATCCAGAGGACAATGATCACTTTCCTGTATTTTATTTGTAATCATCTCTATTTTTCACATCAAATACTTTTTAACTCAGAATTTAGAACAAAAAACTAGGATTCTTTTTAGAGCAGAAAATCTCCTCAAAATATTGAGTAAAGTGCATGTAATTTATTACTCATTGAAATATTTTATTTCTAACTTCTATAGCATTAAATAAAACATAGCTATAATATGAATTTAAAGTAAGTAGCAAAGAGATCTTTCTTCCTCACTAAGAAATTAATAAATTCAGCCTGACTGAGAAGCCATTTTGGTCCTACCTCCTTCTAAGCTATCCTTCCTCCTTTGCAAATTTGCTGTGATCTGTTGTCCCTGCTCTGTATTTGAATGCTGATCTGGCTCTTAGAGTTCTCAATAGAAATCAATGTTAGACAAATCAACCTCTGTATTTGCAAACTATGTAACATTTTACTATGTTATTGTGAAATAAATGTTAATTGTCATTGCATAAATCTAGTCAGTTATACTACTGTACAATTCCATATGTAAATGTTAAAATTCAATAAAATTAATTTTCACAAAATATTCTACTCAGCACATCTTACTCTAGGGTTTTCTAGGCATACAAAAGAATGCAGTGTGTTATAGCATTCAGATAAACCATGCTTGAAGTTAAGCATAGACCACATATAAATTAATGAGCATATTGTGCCTGTTACATAGAAGTTCCTGAAAAATATTTACAGTTGTTATAAATAATTCCTACAGTATATGGACTTAAGACTTGTCTAAGAAGTTAGTAACATTTTCCTCTCTTGTAGAGTATACAGGATCAGTTCCAAGTACCCTTCTCACAGGTCAGAAACTTTAGTGACTCTAGTTTCAGAGAATCAAATATCCTGTTCTGGCCTCCATGGGCATTATGTTCATGTGGAATACAAACATGCAGTAAAGCACACACACACACACACACACACACACACACACAACAAACCAAAATAAATAAATTAATAAATATGTAAGAAAAGAAGAAAATTATCACAGTAAATTCCAAATGTATTTGCTGTGTGACTTAGTATATAGTGCCTTAATGTGACTTCTTCCTATGTTGTAACACTCAACTGCCTTAATCATATCTACTGATTATGGAAAATTTTGGAATAAATATGAAATAAAATGCTTCATCTGACAAAGTAGAATTTAAAAGCGGTTGGTAAGTTCCTCTTTGACCAACTTCCTCTGACACATGACTATCCTTTTGGCTATGCTTTCATCATGCAGTCATTTAATATTAACTTATTTCTATATGATCACAGTGGGAAAGACCTAGATGTTTCCTGGACTGGAAGATTAAAACAATTAAAGTTTCCAAGAAAATAAGTCAATTCATAGACAGATAACACTTTATAAGTATACACAAAATTACTTTGAAAGTTTAGCCAATAGCATTTTCTTGGTCTTTAGAATTAAATAGCAATCAGAAATCCGGCAAATTCCTATATGGTGATTTGGTTCCAAGATTGCTGTCCTGTGTAATCTAGTTTTTCTTCTTTCTTGTAAAAAGGTAGAAACTGAGATTCATACAATTTCATCACATTACAGATGGTTTTCACACAAAAAATTTAAAAGACAGAATGAAAGTAAGTAACACAGGCTGTATCTTGCTTGCTATGTTATGTTTAAGAGATTTGTACATTTTTCCTTTTCTAATAATCATGATATATTTTAGTACCCACTGAATAAAGTACAGAAAACTGAAAAGTAAATCTCCTTAACCTCAAGTAAGTCAAAATTGACTGGAATATATGTGCTGAAACAACTGTGAACAATATAAAACAGCATGTAATTGAATATTAAATTTGGTAGTACAGAATACAGATACAATTCCAAGAAAGCTACACTTGATGACCTAGAATATTCCAAGTGAAGTTTTAATTATGTAACATACAGAATGTGAGTACATTGGAAACATTTTAATATGAAGGAAGATTAGTAAACATGATCATTCATTTAATTGATATAAATAACACACATTTATACAGTACATATTGCATGCTAGGTAATATTCTAATCAACTAAACATTGTAATAATCTGAGTATTCATCCCCATTTCACAGTTGAGAAAATTGGACTCTCTACGTGGTGAATTTACTACAGACCGATGTGGAAAGAGATTTTCCTAAAAACATAGTTACATGTATAAGCCTATCTCAATGCATAACACATATGATAGTGAGAAAAAGAGAATTCTGAAATATATTATTGGCCACCTTAAAAGTCAAAGGGAAAGATGAGGGTTTGCCTCTTAAAATTATTGAATACTTTTAATGATATGTATATTTATTTTTATGAATTTGTTTGTCTTGATGTGTATATGTGCACCAACTTTCTGAGGTGCTGAAGGAGGCCAGCAAAGGGCATTGGGTCCGATTCGAAGTGGAGTTATAGGCTGTTGTAAGTTTCCTGATGTAGATAATGGAAACCAAATGCCAGTCTTCTGCAAGTGCAACAGATGCTCTTAGCCCCTGGGCCATCTCTCCAGCTCTCAAATTATCAAAATATTTTGAACAAGAAAATAGAATAATGGACAGCTCTTTTTTTCAAAAGATCAATATCATAGTGTGGCATAAGATAAATGATTGGGGCAAGTTGTTATGGTGGGGAGAATTTATTCAGAGAAGACATCTAAAAGCTTCATTGTTGACCCAGGGATGCTCTAACAAGATTGTCAACTAAAAGTGTTGATAGAACAGACTGATTTTAAGAAAACAAAGAAAAAATAACAGAAGTGATTAACTTATGCTTGAGTACAAAAATGAGAGAATAGGGGATTGGGATTGTTAGTACTCTGATAATGGCCTAGATGCTGCAAAGGCAATTTATGAATTATTCTCTTAAGTGAACTTCTGCAGAGAAATGCATCCAAACTGTTTTGTCCTGTGTGTCTGCCTCTAAGACAATTGGCTTTTTGAAGTTGTAGCTTTTCCAGCATTATTGAGTTGGCACTGGGAACTTGAACCCAGAGACTGAAGGAGAAAAATGCACTGCAGATAGGCAAATGTTCAATACTAGAAATGTAGCTTAAGCAACATTGTGTGGTTATGCATTGTGCCAAATTGCTGGGATGCTCACACTTTTTTTGTTTTCTTTTAATTGAAAATATTTTTTTTCACAGAACATATTCTGATTACAGTTATTTTCTCTCCCAGGTCCTTCCTAAATCCCTGTCCATCCACCCCCAACAGTTTTCTTTTTCTCTCTCTTTAGAAAGCTAATAAGCAGGCAAAAACAACAGAAAAAAACAAAAGAAACACACACACACACACACACACACACACAAACCCATAGAAGCACAAAATTGGAAGCTATAATATAGAAACAAAAACCAGTAAGATGAAAAAAAATACCCAAGTCAATATGAGACAAAAAATCTACAAAAATCCTGCTGGGTTAGTTACGTGTTGGCCATCTACTGATGGCCTTGGAGCCTACCCTTATGTGTAAATATACCCCATATGATTCCACTGGAGACTAGTTTTTTTCTTTGTAACTGGGTATCAATTACAGATAGATTCTTAGGGGTGAAAGCCTGTGTCTGCCTCCTAATTTCATCACTGGGACCCCATCTGGTTTGAACCTGTGCAGGCCCTGTGCATGCTGCCACAGTCTTTGAACACATTCTTAATGGGCAATATTAGTCTCAAATTGCCAATTAGAGCTATACACTCAGCCAAATGCATTTAACTTCCATACCTTTCTATTTGGATTTTTGCCACATTTCACTGTGTTCTTCAGTCTGTTAATTGGTCCATGCTTCTCTTTTGGACTCATTTTCCTTGTGGGTGGCAAAGACAACTTCACTGCTTGTTCCCAGAGGAAAAATGCTTTGATTAATGACATCACCCATGTGGTTTATTTCTAGCTATATGATGGGTGAGGTTAAATGATTTATTAAATGGACTTTTGAGATGCATTTCATCCTTAAGATGTGCTGAAAAATGAATAATGTAGAAAAAAACTTTAAAAATTGTCCCTGAATTCCACCAACTGATTAGTAAGAGAAACTCTTCTATAGAAAAGCTCACATGCTACTCTTCTTTACCTGTAAATTTTTCCCACACCAGCGATAATGCTTAAGTCATAATGCTGGCTTAGAAATCACTTAGGACTTCTGTCTTGTGTTTAATACAAAATAGGCAATTTCTGTATCAGATACTAACTGCAAAAAACATTAAATTAATTATGAATAAATAAATATTACTCTTTGTGATACTGTCACATTCATCTAGAATATTCCCATGATATAACAGCAATCACTGTTGCTCTTAGGATGCTGCTATGGAAGAGATAGGAGTTGTGGCTATCTAATCAAAATGAATAATAGTTATTTCAACAAAAATATCAAAAGCAGCTTAAAAATACTCAAATAAGATGAAATGTCTAGATTTAAAAGTTTCTATGACTATATTATCAAGTCAGTTGTACTTTAAATCAAAATAAGTTCTTGATTTTGCTCTTCTTTTAGGTTGGATAGTAAAATGAAATTGATTATTTCACTTTGATCTTTCCCTTTTTGATTTCAGAATCCACTTAGTCTGATGCCATTGCATTTAGGTTTCTCCACAGTGGCCCTCACTGGCCTGTTGAGGTGGGTTTAAATATAATGAATAAACACTCTTTTCATGCATATAACTGATTCTATTTTTTTTTTTGCCATTCAGCGTTCCCTTTAAAGCTAATGCATATGGGTACACATGAGAAATAATGGAGCTCAGAAGAACTAGAGAGTCCATCCTTTAGAAACATGATTTGATTCAGCAAATGATTTTCTAGATTTTGAAACTGATGAATATCCTTGCCTACTGCTTAGGAAAAAAGCAAGTGTGGAGTATTACTGTCATGAGACATTTAGCATCATAGCTTTAGTTCTATATGGTGTGTAGTTGGAATACATTTTTAAGCATAGATTTTCATTCTTCCTCTTCATAAAATACCAAAATTCTTCTCACTCATTTTGTTGTTTCTTTTCCTTTTTTTAATTTTTGAGGGAGAGGTTTATAAAGCCAAAGTATCTCTAAACTCACTATAGAACTAAAGATGATCTTGTACTCCTGATCTTTCTGTATACTCCTCCAATTAGTAGGAACTTGCCACTATATCTGGATTTCTCTCTCATTTGTAAGATAGGTCTAATTCTCAAAACTTTTATCTTGCAACAAGGAGAAGAGTGAAGTCTTTGCTTAGGAGGCATAAAGTGGAATGAATGTGGGGGTTAGCTACCTTGTCACTGAGGAAATGAAAACTATACATATTGCCAGCAAATACATTTGGAGGGCACTTCTCCCTGAGTAATATTTATCAAGTGTTCATATATATACAGCACCATGATAAACATTACATGATATAGCAATTAAAAAATGTAGTCATTGCTATCTGCCAGTTTACATCTTCCTTCAATCTAAATGTTGTAGCAGAGTGCTTAAAAGGACAAAATCAGATCATGAAACTTGTATCTTTCCTCCTCAAGAAAGGGTTATTGAGGTTTTTCTTCATGGGCTTGACTGAGAGAGGCAAAAATAACTTGTTGTGCCTTTCCTCTTGTAATTATGTATGAAAGTGTACAAGTTCCCCAGGCATTTACTAGAATTCACAACTTTTTTTCTGTTTATTACCAGCATATGAATGAACAGACTATCCATCTTTCAGGTGGCCTAGAGCAGATTATATGACAAAGTTTTCTATTTGCATATTACCCAAGTCATTATTGCAAACTAAGTAATAAATTCATATGTTCTTTATTGTCACAAGTTTAAAATTATGAGTGCAGGTGCATGAGTGCAAATATGATAGGAAAATTCTTAAAAATAGGTTGTTTGCCTCCAACATTTGTTCTGGAGCTTGAACTGAAGTGACCAGCCTTGTTTGGTAAGTGCTTTTATACACAGAAGCATTCCTGCAGCCTAATTTTTGTTGTTTGATTCATAGACCTGATGTTTAGTCTTGTCTTCCTTATATTTATTATGTTGTCTTTGTTGCCATTGATCTTGAAGCAATCATCCTTTCTCAGCTTCCCAAATGCAATGATTACAATTGCTCATCACTATGCCCAGCTTTTAAAATCAGTTGTATAAGGATAACAATTGAATAAAATTATTTAGATATGATGTAGTCCTTTTGTTTTATTTTATTTTAAAATTCATTTACTTTTAAAAATAAACCACTTTCAAATTTTCTATGTGGTACCTACATTGACTGTCACTTAAGACATATATTTAACAATTAGGAGATAGATTTCATATGTGAGAAATAATTTGTGACGTTTGTCTTTCTGTACTGGGTTGCTTCTCATAATATTGTCAATTGTCAGACATTTTCCTGAAGATTTTGTAATTTCATTTTTATGGCTGAATAAAAATTCATTGAGTAATTGTACCACATCTTCATTATTCATTCCTCAATTGATGGCCATCTAGATTTATTTCTAACTGTTGTGATTGGAGAAACAATCACCATGAATGACAAAAATCTCTGTAGTAATTTTTAAAATCCTTTAAGTATAACACCAGAAGTGATATATGGATAACATTTCTATTTCTGTTTCTATTTTTGAAAACCTTTCAAACTGCTTTCCATAGTTATTTTCCTAGCATGCTCCCACCAATACCATAGTTTGTGGCATGTAGGGAAATCAATTTTAAAATGATTGGGAAACTTCCTTACTGCTTTCTGACTTTTACAGTGCTAGACACTGTCATGTAGAACACTGGAGAAATGAAGAAATACATCAGTGAACTTACTTAGTGTTGGACCTTGAATGCCAAAATACAGACCTGACTGGCAAGATACACCCACTGGTACATGAGTGGATAGCTGTTATGTTTGGTAACCAACACTTTTATGATTTGCTCTAAAGCCTATTTCACAAGAGGAAACACTTGTCTGATACTGTGAATCTTATTAAAATGCCATGGTTGAGGAGCTCATATAAGACTCTGGCATTTGGAGAGACAGGATACCACTTTTTGTGCTAAATGGTCAAGTAAACATGATGTAAAATTGCCTCTTAAATATTCAAGTTTATAGCCATAGATGTTTACTACCCTCAGCCTTGGCAAAAGAAGCTGGATTTTGTTTGCTTCTTTTTCCTAGACCAGTGTCTAATAACTAATCAAAGATTTGAGAATAAATGAATTTTATTGTTCTGTTTTAAAAGGACTATCTATATTATGATGACCTCCTCCAAGTCTCATGCAACATCTCAAAAGAGGGCACAGAAAGAATATTGGATGTGAAGTATAGAAGAAAGAGTATTTAAAATTCTGCTGTCTTCTGAACATGAGATGGCTATTGCACCCTTGAGCTCTACATTCATGATGAGCCTGTGTGCAACAGTGAATTAATTGTGCTCAGTGAGTTATTAAAAAAAAGACATCAAGATGGAATAGAGATGTGCTTAGCTGGGCACTAGTTTCTACCTGTAGCAAATTCTCAGACCAAATGGGCTATCCTGTTTCTAGAAGTCCTCAGACTAAAAACAATGACCTCCTGCCTGCTGCTGCCTTATGTTCCTCTTTCCATCCAGCCATATTCTTTCCTGTCTCCACCTCCTTAGTCCTGAGATTAAAGGCATGTGACTCTCCAGTACTGGGATTAAAGATGTAAGTCACCACTTCATGGCTCTGTTTCTCTTTTATACTGGGGATCAATCTCCTATAGCTCAGGATGTTATTGAACTCACAGAGATACACCTACCTCTTTTTCCCAAGTGCTGGAAAAAAAGTGTGTGCTACCACTGTCTGCTTTTTTCTAATTGGTGGCTTGCTCTGCACTCTGATATTCAGGCAAATTTTATTTGTTATAGCACAAACAGAATACCATCACAGTCTGTATAATATTTAATGTATATATGTATTAAGGGTTGACCATTTGTTGAGCATTGGATAACCACCAGTGTGCTCTTTCCTGAAAAAGATTATTTTTACAACTCAGCATTCCTTAATCAGTTTTAAGTCTCTGTATAAGGTTAATGCCTTGTGGTCTTTTTCTTACCTAACTTTCTGTTGTCTGAGGTTTCTGTCTTGCCCGGTTCCCATAGCCATTAAGTCCCAAAGAAATTACATAGACGTCTACATTATAAACTGTTTGGCCTAGTAGTTCAGACTTCTTATTAACTCTTATAACTAATATTTGATATGGAGTGTCATCTTTCTATCTGTTGTTTCATTGGTTAATTAATAAAGAAACTGTTTGTCCTGATAGGTCAGAACATAGGTAGGTGGAGTAGACAGAACAGAATGCTGGGAAGAAGGGAAGTGAGGCAATCGCCATACCTCTCCTCTCTGAGACAGTCGCCATGCCTCTCCTCTCTGAGTCGGACGCAGGTTAAGATCTCTCCTGGTAAGCCACCACCTCGTGGGGCTACACAGATTACTAAGTATGGGTTAGTCAAGATGTGAGAATTAGCCAATAAGAGCCTGAAACTAATGGGTTAAGCAGTGTTTAAATGAATACAGTTTGTGTGTTGTTATTTTTGGGGCTGAGCTAGCCGTGTGGGATTCGGGCGGGATGAAAAGCAGGCCGGCCCGCAGCCTAATCACTACAAATATTATCCCATTATTCTTGTCTATGGCTCAGTACCTTATTCAGTGAGGCAGTCACATTTTGCTTCCTCTGAGACTGGGTCATGACTGCAGACTAAGACTTCCTTCTTCCCAGAATTCTTTTGTTCTCATTGATCCACCTCTAATTCCTGTCTGGTTCTCCCACTTATACTTCCTTCCTGGTTACTGGCCAATCAGCATTTTATTAAAATACAATTGACAGCATTCCCCTCCCTTTTTTAAGGAACAAAAACTCTGAATCTAATATCCTTTGTTTAGCTTTTCTCCTGACCATTATCCATAACAACTTGTAACCAACATTCTAAACAAAGGAAAATATCCATATTCTATTTTGGGGGGGGGAATGTGGGCATAGTTTTCCAGGCTACTTCCTGCTGGTTGGGGGCACTGATAATCTTATGGGGACCTAAAAATTTTTAGAATTATCATTATCATGACTGGAGTATCCTGTGAGGCTTGATCATCTCAGGCAGCAGTCTTAAATCAGTTCTGGATATAGAACCCAGACATCTGAGCTGTCTGCTCCTACCAGAGATTTCTCAGGTCGTCTTCCTTGAACAAACCTGATTTTTCTTAACTCAGAATGAATCCACAGCCTCTCATTTCCCGTGGAAACAAAAACAAAAACTCTCCTCCAAAGTAACAAACCGCTTGACTTCAGTTTTAAAGTTAAGGTGTTTTCAAATACCTATCTTGGATTAATTTAGCAGTATTTGTAAGCAAATATCTTTTAGCAGCTGTTGCTCCTTTCTCAGCATTCAAATAATTCAAAGAGAACATAATAACATACAGGATCCAGACTCTCTCTGTATTTTGTGTGGCTTTATTTTAATCTCTTTTTCTTTCACTTTTACTTTTAATTTTTGGCCTTTTGGGACAGGTTCTCTGTGTATCTTTGTGTGTCCTGGAACTCCCTCTGTAGATCAGGCTGTCCTTGAACTCACAGAGATCTGACGGCCTATGTCTCCCAAGTGCTGGGATTAAAGGTGTGTGGCACCAAACCTTGAACTCACAGAGATCTGCCTGTCTCTGCCTCCCAGGTGTTGGGATTAAAGGTATGTGACACCACACCTTGAATTCACAGCAGAGGTCTACCTGCATCTGTCTTCCAAAGTGTTGGGATTAAAGTTGCATACCATTGTTGGACTCTAGCGTCCAAACACCGAGGAGGAGTCACCCCCAGAGACCACCTCTCACACCACAGCCGATGCAAAAGCATGAGGATTTTATTAATTCTGTCATGACAGGGTCCCTCAGCATTCGGGAAGCCAAGAGACCCCGACTATCTGGTACAGGCTACTTTTAAAGGAGAAGGCCATAGAAGCAAGGGGGGTTGTGATTGGTTTATTCGAAAGGGCTATTACCAATAATTGGCTGGAGAGCTGTGGCCAAATCAGATGAGGTAAGAGGTCATTTTGACCCCGTTTCCCAGGGGACTGAATCAAAACATACGTATATGGGTAATTGTTCAGGAACTGAGTACGTGCATGTGTAGCTGTTAGGTCCTTGGTTCCCAGGGGAGGAGGGGAAGCACTATGGCACAGAGGCTGAGAGGATTCAGAATTGTCAGAAATGGCTTCAGAATTGTCTTAAAGTCTTACACCATCACACATAACTATTTTCTTTTTCTTTTTTTTTTTTTTTTTTGTTTTAAGGACTTTAACCTTTTTCTTTTCTCTCCCAAGCTTGAATATATTTTTAACACAGTATAAACAATTTAGAGGTTTTCTTGGTCTTTGGATATCTCTTTACTCTATAGCTCTCTTTTTCTGACCACACAAGTCTTTAATTTGCTAATCAATAAGGCTAGGATTAAAGCTGTGGCTTTGATGGCTGGATCCAGCCCATTCCTTAGCTTTCTGAGATTCCAGCCTCATGGCAGAGGTACTGGCCAGAACCATGTTTATAGCCACAACTCTATGGTGCTTCAAAGTCCCTGCCACTATTACAAAACATGCAGTCAGCTTTTCATCAACACCACTTAGGTGTTTTGTGGTAGGACCTCTTAAAAATGTTGCAGGGTTTTTAAAATTATTTATTCTTATTTTATATGCATTGATGTTTTGCCTGCATGTGTATCTGTGTGAGGATGTCAGATCTTGGAGTTACAGACAGTTTTAAGCTGCAATGTGTGTGCTGGGAATTGAACCCAGCTCCTCTGGAAGAGCAGTCAGTGCTCTTAACCATTAATGGAATGATAAATGTTGCCATGGGCTTCTTTACAGATCTAATTGATAAACAAGGAATTTAAAAGGATGAATGCAGAAACCTAAATGTTTAATATACAATTGATATTTTATTCTATTTTCATTAATAAATATTTTACAGGAAGAATAAAAAAGTTGCAGGGTTTTGTAGCTAATGCTGAGTCAGGAAGCCTCTCTTAAATGAGAGTGTTTGCCTCTAGCAAGCAGAGTCCACCTAAGAAAATGCTATTCTCAATAAGCCATGCTTTGCTCTATTCTTTTCTGTCTAGAATTACTTCCCAAGATATCTCAGGCTTTATGTGGATACAGTTGTTCACGTGGGCTCCATTCTGTTGTCTGAGGTTTTTGTCCTGCCCAGTTTCTATAGCCATTAAGTCCCCCAAAAATTACATAGACATCTACATTAGTTATAAACTGATTGGGCTTGTAGCTCAGAATTCTTATTAACTCTTATAACTTATATTAGCCCATTATTCTTGTCTATGTTAGCCACGTGGCTCAGTAACTTATGCCGTGAGGCAGTCACATCTTGCTTCCTCTGAGGCTGGGTCATGACTGCAGAGTAGGATTTCCTTCTTCCCAGAATTCTCCTGTTCTCATTAACCTACCTCTTCTTCCTGTCTGGTTGTTCTGCCTATACCTCCTTCCTTGCTATTGGCCAATCAACATTTTATTAAAATACAGCTGCTAGAGTGCAAACCATTGTCCAGCAATTATCCCTAAGATATGAACCAGGGGTTGTCTTGTAAATGTTTCAGTTGGAACTGGACTCTACTACTCTACATGTTGACCAGCTGTGGTTTTCTGTAATTTCTCTGTTGTAAAGAGATGTTTCCTTGAAGAAAGGTAAATAAATATAGGAAGTTAAGGCCAACCAGGCTGAGAGGATCCAACCTGGAGTCTGCCTGGTGCTGTCAGAGGTCCTGATTGTGCCTAGAAAATGAGGAGTGACCCCTTAATGTTGCCTGAGGGTCCAGCAACAGGTGCTGTCAGAGATCCTGATAATGCATCGCCAAAGAGGGGCAACCATGCAATGTCAACAGATCAGAATGTCTGGGTGCTGGGTGGGTGTATAAAAGCTTTTCCCATTGTTAAATGAATGATTCTGCTTTATGCCTTCTACCTGACTCCCAGTGTCTGGGATATTGTCACTGTACCTTCTCACCCCCTACACCGAGGAAGATGTTAGGACCTAGCAATAGGTAAAAATTAAATGTATCTCTGGATATAAGGATGCATGTTTAGAACGCAGTTAGGGATTAGGCTAGTATAGTAAGTGACAAATCCCACACTCTCTACCAAGATCCAGACCTCACTAGCTTCAGGTAGTTGTTCAGATCTTTAGTACAACATGGTTTTCTCTGGTCAAGGAAGCCTTATGTCCAGTAGAGAACTATTAGTTACCAACTAGGTGTGCCTGCCACTATTGTGTAGGCAGAAGTTTCTCTGCTGCCAACAGCTCCCAAATAAACATACTTAGGCTTATATAAATTATAAATGCTTGACCAATAGTTCGGATTTGTTACTAGCTAACTAGTATATTTTTAATCAATCCATATATCTTATCTGTGCTTTGACACATGATTTAGTAGCTTTTGTCTGTATGGCATGCCAATCTTGTTTCTCTCTGTCTGTGCTGGTGACTCTAGACTCTAACCTTACTTCCAGCATTCTCAGTTTGGCTATCCTGCCTAACCTTATCCTGTTCAGAAATTTGACATTCAGCTTCTTAATTAAGCAACTCAGAGTAAAGCATATTCACAGTGTACAGAAGGATTATTCCAAAGCACTACTGCACCCTTAGCAGTATCATGTCATGTTGGTAGTTGTGGTAGGACTTCCCTCCCTTGAAAGCATGTATGGATCCTTATGGTGCAATGAAAGGTAGTACTCAGAGAGGAGGTTTTCAGGTGAGATTCAGCTCACAGGCTTCTGGGCATTGTTACAAAAGAACATGGTATCTTGAGAATTAGGTACTTACCATCTACCTCTGGTAGGTATCAAAGTAGAATGACAATAGGCCATAATGTATTGAGATTCTCTTGGACAGCCCTGACCAACAACTCAGAGGGATTTTCATGTTTTATTATTATGGAATATTCCTTAACTCTGTATAAAGATGTGCCACTGTGATTGGATTTAAAAATAGTTGAATGGCCAAGAGCTAGGCAGAAAGAGGTTAGGTGGATCTAAGTACAGAAAAGTCCCAGGAAAGAAAAAAGGCAGGGTCACCAGCCATATATAGAAGGGGAAAGACATACACAAGGAGAGGCAAAAGCCACAAGTAATGTGGCAACATGTAGATAAATAGAAATGGGTGAAATTAAGTTATAAGAGCTAGTGGGTGGGGCCACAAAATCCCACAGCTCAGCCTGTTTGGGCTCTGGGGACCTGGAATTGAGTGCACCCAGGCCGGTGGGAGGTCCCCTCCTTCATTTGACTGCCCGGAGCAAGGTAGGCCTTTGTCTGAGAGCTGCTTGGCCTGCAAGGGGACCTGACAGTCTGCAGGAGGATCCATCATTCTTTGGGGTGAGTGAGGAGTGAGTGCCCGAACCACGGCAGCTGCCCGGAGAGGGACCACCGACTCTCCACAACTCCCCCTGCCACCAGCACACTTCCTGCTCTTCCTGCAGGGGTTATTATCCCCGGATACCGCCTCTCTCTCCCTGTCCCTTCCCAGCTTGCACCCAGAATCCTCCCCCCCTCCCCCTGCCTCATCCTCCCGTCTTTGGGGCCACAAAATCCCACAGCTCAGCCTGTTTGGGCTCTGGGGACCTGGAATTGAGTGCACCCAGGCCAGTGGGAGGTCCCCTCCTTCATTTGACTACCCAGGGCAAGGTAGGCCTTTGTCTGAGAGCTGCTTGGCCTGCAAGGGGACCTGACAGTCTGCCAGAGGATCCATCATTCTTTGGGGTGTCCTGCTCCAGTTCTAAGGCCATCCACCCAAAGGGGTCAGACTCTGGCCTCCAGGCAGGTCTGAGGATTCCTGTGGAGGGGTGCGGGCTCCTTCAGATTGTGCTGCCAGGTTCGCTGTGTGGTATTCCATCCCGCCCTGCCCCCACCTTGGCCCTTTTGTCTGGGCTGCGACCCTGGGCTGCCTGGAATCCCTGATCCTGTGCCCTGACATTCCATCTGAACTGGTGAGTGAATGCGGACCCTGGGGCAACCTGCCCTGGAAGAGAGCACAGACCCCCTACCCCCACTTCCCTCTGCAGGCTTGTGTCGGTTTCTCCCTTCCCTGTGTGTCTCCCAAGCTTTCCCTAGTGTTCTCAGGTGTCCTGCACCTGTTCTAAGGCCATCCACCCAGAGGAGTCAGACCCTGGCCTCCAGGCAGGTCTGAGGATTCCTGTAAGGGAGTGTGGGCTTCTTCAGATTGTGACACAAAGAATAGGTCCTCCTCTGGCACTGGGGAGATCCAACCAGTTTCAGTCACAGCAATTATTGGTCTAGGACACCAAACACCTCCACGCTCCTTTTGAAGGAAGAGATGGGCAGGCGCCAATGCAGGAGCTCCTCCAACAACATGAAAGGCAACATGACATCACCACAAGCCAGACATCCCGAAACAACAAGAATTGAACACCCTACCCCAGAAGATATAGAAGAAACCGACATTAAACAGTACTTTATGAAAATAATAGAGGACCTTAAACAGGAGGTAAAAAACTGCCATAAAGAAATGGAGATGACAAACAAAAAGGTAGATGAAATAAATAAATCTCTCAAAGATACCCAAGAAAAACAAGAAAAACAAGAAAAAGCAATCAAACAGGTAAGGGAAACAGTACAAGACCTGATAAATGAAATGGAGGTAATGAAGAAAACACAAGCTGAGGGAAGACTGGAAATGGAAACTCTGAGTAAACGAACAGAAACTTCAGAGACAAGTATTTCCAACCGAATACAAGAGATGGAAGAAAGAATCTCAGACTCTGAAGATACTATAGAGGAAATAAACTCACAGATTAAAGAACTAAACAAATCTAACAAATTCTTAACACAAAACATTCAGGAAATCTGGGACACCATGAAAAGACCAAACCTAAGAATAATTGGGGTAGAAGAAGGAGAATTACAACTCAAAGGCCCAGAAAACATATTCAACAAAATTATAGAAGAAAACTTCCCCAACCTAAAGAAGGATGTTCCTATGAAGGTACAAGAAGCCGACAGAACACCAAATAGACTGGATCAAAAGAAAGCATCCCCACGCCATATAATAATCAAAACACAAAACATACAGAATAAAGAACAGATATTAAGAGCTGCAAAGGAAAAAGGTCAAGTAACATATAAAGGGAAACCTATCAGAATTACACCTGATTTCTCAATGGAAACCATGAAAGCCAGAAGAGCTTGGATAGATGTGCTACAGACACTTAGGGAACATGGATGCAAGCCTAGACTATTATACCCAGCAAAGCTTGCATTCACCATTGATGGAGAAAACAAGATATTCCAGGACAAAAACAGATTTAAACAATACGCAGCCAAAAATCCAGCCTTGCAGAAAGTAATAGAAGGAAAATCACAAACCAAGGAGTCCAACAATGCCGACAATAACTCAGGCATCTAGCGACCCTTCACCAGCACAACTAGAAGAAGGGAAACACACAAACTCTACTACTAAAAATGACTGAAGTTAACAACCACTGGTCATTAATATCACTTAATATCAATGGACTCAATTCACCTATAAAAAGGCACAGGCTAAGAGACTGGATACGAAAACAGAATCCAACATTTTGCTGTTTACAAGAAACACACCTCAACCACAAAGAGAGACATCTACTCAGAGTAAAGGGTTGGGAAAAGGTTTATCAAGCAAATGGCCCTAAGAAACAAGCGGGTGTGGCCATACTAATTTCCAACAAAGTTGACTTCAAACTAAAATCAATCAGAAGAGATGGAAAGGGACACTTTATACTCATAACAGGAAAAATCCATCAGAATGAAGTCTCAATCCTGAATATCTATGCCCCTAATATAAAAGCTCGCACTTATGTAAAAGAAACACTTCTAGAACTCAAGGCAGCCATCAAACCACACACACTAATAGTTGGAGACTTCAACACTCCTCTCTCACCAATGGACAGGTCAATCAGACAGAAACCTAACAGAGAATTGAAAGACTTAATGGAGGTAATGAACCAAATGGACTTAACAGACATCTATAGAACATTCCACCCAAATAGGAAAGAATATACCTTCTTCACTGCGGCTCATGGAACCTTTTCGAAAATAGACCATATACTTGGTAACAAAGCAAACTTCCACAGTTACAAAAAAATATTAGTAACCACCTGTGTCTTATCGGATCACCATGGATTAAAATTAGAATTCAACAACAATGCTACCCCCAGAAAGCCTACAAACTCATGGAAACTGAACAGTCAACTACTGAACCACACCTGGGTCAAGGAAGAAATAAAGAAAGAAATTAAAGTCTTTCTTGAATATAATGAAAACAAAGACACAACATACTCAAACCTATGGGACACAATGAAAGCAGTGCTAAGAGGAAAGTTCATAGCACTAGGTGCCCACTTAAAGAAAACGGAGAAAGCGCTCATTGGTGACTTAACAGCACACCTGAAAGCTCTGGAAAAAAAAGAAGCAGACTCACCTAGGAGAAGTAGAAGACTGGAAATAATCAAATTGAGGGCAGAAATCAACCAAATCGAAACACAGAAAACAATCCAAAGAATCAATGAAACAAGAAGCTGGTTCTTGGAGAAAATCAACAAGATTGACAAACCCTTAGCCAAACTAATCAAACGGCAGAGAGAGAACACGCAAATTAATAAGATCAGAAATGAAAAGGGGGACATAACCACAGACACAGAGGAAATTCAGAAAATCATTAGATCTTACTACAAAAGCCTGTATGCCACAAAATTGGAAAATGTAAAAGAAATGGACAGTTTTTTAGATAAATACCATATACCAAAGTTAAACCAGGACCAGGTAAATGCTCTAAATCGTCCTGTTAGTCGTGAAGAATTAGAAACTGTTATCAGAAACCTCCCTACCAAAAAGAGCCCAGGACCAGATGGTTTCAATGCGGAATTCTACTAGAACTTCCAAGAAGACCTAATACCTATACTCCTTAAGGTATTTCATAATATAGAAACACAAGAGTCACTGCCAAATTCCTTCTATGAAGCTACAGTTACCCTGATACCTAAACCACACAAAGACTCAACCAAGAAAGAGAATTACAGGCCAATCTCACTCATGAACTTTGACGCAAAAATTCTCAATAAAATACTGGCAAACCGAATCCAAGAACACATTAGAAAAATTATCCATTACTATCAAGTAGGCTTCATCTCAGAGATGCAGGGCTGGTTCAACATACGAAAATCTATTAATGTAATCCATCATATAAACAAACTGAAGGAAAAAAAACCATATGGTCATCTCATTAGATGCTGAAAAGCATTTGACAAAATTCAGCACCCTTTTATGATAAAGGTCTTGGAGAGATTAGGGATACAAGGGTCATTCCTAAATATAATAAAAGCTATTTACAGCAAGCCGACAGCTAACATCAAATTAAACGGAGAGAAACTCAAGGCTATCCCACTAAATTCAGGAACACGACAAGGCTGTCCACTCTCTCCTTATCTCTTCAATATAGTGCTTGAAGTTCTAGCAATAGCAATAAGACAACATAAGGGAATCAAGGGGATTCAATTTGGAAAGGAAGAAGTTAAACTTTCATTATTTGCAGATGATATGATAGTATACATAAGCGACCCCAAAAACTCCACCAAAGAACTCCTACAGCTGATAAACTCCTTCAGTAACGTGACAGGATACAAGATCAACTCCAAAAAATCAGTCGCCCTCCTATACACAAAGGATAAGGAAGCAGAGAGGGAAATCAGAGAAGTATCACCTTTCACAATAGCCACAAATAACATAAGATATCTGGGAGTATCTCTAACCAAGGAAGTGAAGGATTTATTTGACAAGAACTTTAAGTCTTTGAAGAAAGAAATTGAAGAGGATACCAGAAAATGGAAGGATCTCCCCTGCTCGTGGATTGGGAGGATCAACATAGTAAAAATGGCTATTCTACCAAAAGAAATCTATAGATTCAATGCAATCCCAATCAAGGTCCCATTAAAATTCTTCACAGAGATTGAGAGGACAATAATCAACTTTATATGGAAAAACAAGAAACCCAGGATAGCCAAAAAAATCTTATACAATAAAGGTTCTTCTGGAGGCATTACCATCCCTGACTTCAAACTCTATTACAAAGCTACAGTATTGAAAATGGCTTGGTATTGGCATAAAAACAGAGAAGTTGACCAATGGAATCGTATAGAAGACCCGGATCTTAAACCACAAACCTATGAACACCTGATTTTTGATAAAGGAGCCAAAAGTACACAATGGAAGAAAGAGGGCATCTTCAACAAATGGTGCTGGCATAACTGGATGTCAACCTGTAGAAGACTGAAAGTAGATCCATATCTATCACCATGCATAAAACTCAAGTCCACCAGCAATTCCACTATTGGGAATCTACCCAAGAGATGCCCAATCATACAACAAAAGCATATGCTCATCTATGTTCATAGCAGCATTATTTGTAATAGCCAGATCCTGGAGACAGCCTAGATGCCCTTCAGTGGAAGAATGGATGAAGAAACTGTGGAATATATACATGCTAGAATACTACTCAGCGGTAAAAAACAATGACATCTTGAATTTTGCAGGCAAATGGATGGAAATAGAAAACACTATTCTGAGTGAGGTAACCCAGACCCATAAAGATGAACATGGGATGTAATCACTCATATTCGGTTTCTAGCCATGATTAAAGGACATCGAGCCTATAAGTTTGGGATCCTTGAGAAGATAATAAGAAGGTGAACTCCCAAAAAAGATATAGTAATCCTCCTGGATATTGGAAGTAGACACGATCGCCAGGCAAAATTGGGAACTTGAGGGTTGGGCAAGACTGGGCCAAGGGAAGATGGGGAGAGAAAAGTGTGAAGGGGAGAGCGGGGGGAGCTCGGAGGAATGGGGTGCTTGGGATATAGGAAGGGTGGATATGAGAGCAGGGAAGCATATATCTGAATTTAAGGAGCTACCTGAGGGTTGTCAAGAGACTTGACCCTAGAGGGGTTCCCAGGTTTCCAGGGAGACGCCCCCAGTTAGTTCCTTGGGCAGCTGAGGAGAGGGAGCCTGAAAAGGCCAGTTCCTATAGCCATACTGATGAATTTCTTGCATATCACCATAGAACCTCCACCTGACGATAGATGAAGAAAATGACAGAGCCCCACCTTGGAGCACCGGACTGAGCTCCCAAGGTCCTGATGAGGAGCAGAAGGAGAGAGAACATGAGAAAGAAAGTCAGGACCGTGAGGGAACCTCCAGCTGGCGACAGATGGGGAAGGTGACTGAGCCCCACATTGGAGCACTGGACTGAGCTCCCAAGGTCCCGATGAGGAGCAGAAGGAGCGAGAACATGAGGGAGAAAGTCAGGAACGAGAGGGGTGCGTTCACTCATGGAGACGGTGGGACAGAACTAAAGGGAGATCACCAACTCCAGTTGGAATGGGACTGATGGATCATGCGACCAAACCCGTCTCTCTGAGTGTGGCCAACAGCGGGGGCTGACTGAGAAGCAAAGGACAATGGCTCTGGGCTCTGATTGTTCTTCATGGACGGGCTCTGTGGGAGCCTTCTCAGCTTGGTCGATCACCTTCCTGGACCTGGGGGGAGTTGGGAGGACCTTGGTCTTAGCATAGAGTGGGGAACCCTGATGGCTCCTTGGCCTTGAGAGGGAGGGAGGGGAGGTATGGGTGGAGGGGAGGGGAGGGAAGGGGGAGAAGGAGGGGAGAGAAAGGGGAGAAGGAGGGGAGGGAGGGGGGAGGAGGAGGGAAGGAGATGGAAATTTTTAAATATAAAAAAAATAAACCATGAGAAAAAAAAAATTAAAAAAAAAAAAAAAAAAAAATCAAGTCCAAATGGATTAAAGACCTCAATATTAATTTGAACACATTGAGCTTGATAGAGGAGAAAGTGGGAAGTACTCTACAACAAATGGGCACAGGGAACCGTTTCCTATGCATAACCCCAGCTGCACAGACTTTAAGGGCAACATTGAATAAATGGGACCTCCTGAAGTTGAGCAGCTTCTGTAAAGCAAAGGACATTGTCACTAAGACACAAAGGCAGCCTACTGACTGGGAAAAGATCTTCACCAACCCTGCAACTGACAAAGGTCTGATCTCTAAAATATATAAGGAACTCAAGAGACTAGACGGTAAAATGCCAATTAACCCAATTAAAAAATGGGGCGCTGAACTGAACAGAGGAATTCTCAACAGAAGAATTTCGAATGGCCAAAAGACACTTAAGGTCATGCTCAACCTCCCTAGCTATCAGGGAAATGCAAATCAAAACAAATTTGAGATATCATCTTACACCTGTCAGATTGGCTAAAATCCAAAACACCAATAATAACCTTTGCTGGAGAGGTTGTGGGGTAAGGGGCACACTCATCCATTGCTGGTGGGAATGCAAACTTGTGCAACCACTTTGGAAAGCAGTGTGGTGGTTTCTCAGGAAATTCGGGATCAACCTACCCCAGGACCCAGCAATTCCACTATTGGGAATCTACCCAAGAGATGCCCAATCATACAACAAAAGCATATGCTCATCTATGTTCATAGCAGCATTATTTGTAATAACCAGATCCTGGAGACAGCCTAGATGCCCTTCAGTGGAAGAATGGATGAAGAAACTGTGGAATATATACATGCTAGAATACTACTCAGCGGTAAAAAACAATGACATCTTGAATTTTGCAGGCAAATGGATGGAAATAGAAAACACTATTCTGAGTGAGGTAACCCAGACCCATAAAGATGAACATGGGATGTACTCACTCATATTCGGTTTCTAGCCATAAAGGACATCGAGCCTATAAATTTGGGATCCTTGAGAAGATAATAAGAAGGTGAACTCCCAAAAAAAGATATAGTAATCCTCCTGGATATTGGAAGTAGACACGATCGCCAGGCAAAATTGGGAACTTGAGGGTTGGGCAAGACTGGGCCAAGGGAAGATGGGGAGAGAAAAGTGTGAAGGGGAGAGCGGGGGGAGCTCGGAGGAATGGGGTGCTTGGGATATAGGAAGGGTGGATATAAGAGCAGGGAAGCATATATCTTAATTTAAGGAGCTACCTGAGGGTTGTCAAGAGACTTGACCCTAGAGGGGTTCCCAGGTTTCCAGGGAGACGCCCCCAGTTAGTTCCTTGGGCAGCTGAGCAGAGGGAGCCTGAAAAGGCCAGTTCCTATAGCCATACTAATGAATTTCTTGCATATCATCATAGAACCTACACCTGACGATAGATGAAGAAAATGACAGAGCCCCACATTGGAGCACCGGACTGAGCTCCCAAGGTCCTGATGAGGAGCAGAAGGAGGGAGAACATTAGAAAGAAAGTCAGGACCGTGAGGGAACCTCCAGCTGGCGACAGATGGGGAAGGTGACTGAGCCCCACATTGGAGCACTGGACTGAGCTCCCAAGGTCCCGATGAGGAGCAGAAGGAGCGAGAACATGAGGGAGAAAGTCAGGAACGAGAGGGGTGCGTTCACTCATGGAAACGGTGGGACAGAACTAATGGGAGATCACCAACTCCAGTTGGAATGGGACTGATGGATCATGCGACCAAACCCGTCTCTCTGAGTGTGGCCAACAGCGGAGGCTGACTGAGAAGCAAAGGACAATGGCTCTGGGCTCTGATTGTTCTTCATGGACGGGCTCTGTGGGAGCCTTCTCAGCTTGGTCGATCACCTTCCTGGACCTGGGGGGAGTTGGGAGGACCTTGGTCTTAGCATAGAGTGGGGAACCCTGATGGCTCCTTGGCCTTGAGAGGGAGGGAGGGGAGGTATGGGTGGAGGGGAGGGGAGGGAAGGGGGAGAAGGAGGGGAGGGAAGGGGGAGGAGGAGGGGAGGGAGGGGGGAGGAGGAGGGAAGGAGATGGAAATTTTTAAATATAAAAAAAATAAACCATGGGAAAAAAAAAGAGCTAGTGGGACAAGCCTAAGCTATAGGCTAAGCTTTCATAAGTTCTTATCTTTTTTGTGAATTGGAGGCACAAAAAGCTATCTATACTCAGTGTTAGTGTATTTTATAGTCTATGGCTCTAAGAGAAAAATTATCATGCTAGAAGTTTTTGTGGAAAGAGTAGGCACAAGAACCAGAGACCTACTAATTCACATACTCAGGAGTCCCATAAAAATACTAAGCTGACAGCTATAATATATATACAGAGGATCTGTTGCAGAACAATGTCAGTGCTGTGCTTTCTGATTCAGTTTATGTGAGTTCATATAAACTTTTCTTATCTGATTTAGGGAACCTTAGTCTCATGTCCTCCATCCTGCTTGGCTCTTACATTCTTTCTAGGCCCTCTTCTGTGGGGTTAGCTGAGCTCTGAGGGAAGGATGTCAATGGAGACATCTCATTTAGAGCTATGAGTTTCAAAGACCCTCTTTTTCTGCATAATGTTTTACCATGGGTCTCTACATCTTTTCCTGTTTGATGAGTTATTTTATTGATATTTTTTCAGACTAGTAATATATATTCTTACCCTGGGTCTCTGGGCTATCTAGTCTCTTATTCTTCATTACCAAAGAAGTGTTGGGTATGGGTTCCATCTTGTAGTATGGGTCTTAAGTCATATCATTCATTGGCTGACTACTACCACAAGTTCAATACCACCATTAACCAAACATATCTTGCAGACAGGACAGATTGTAGATCAAAACTCTTGTGGCTAGGTTGTCATTTACATTGCTGTTTTTGTAGCCTGCAGAGTATCTTCTTTCTGCACAAAGACATTAGAAATCAATCTACCTTCTAATCCAGCTATACCACTTTTGGACATATACCCAAAGTGTATTTCATTCTACCACAAGGACAGTTGCTCAGACACATTAGTAGCTGCTCTGTTCATAGTGCTAGAAGCTAGAAACAACCTAGATGCCCCTTAAGAGAAGAATGAATAAAAAAATGTGGTACATTTACATGATAGAATATTACAAAACTCTTAAAAATTACATCATGAAATTTGCAGGAAAATATTCGGAATTAGGGAAAAATCATCCTGAATGAGATAATCCTGACACAAAGACATAAAAAGTATATATTCACTTATATGTGAATATTAAATATTAAATAAATGATAATCTACCTACAATCTGTATATATAGAGAGGTTAGATAGAGAAGAATGGAGTAAGGAGTACACATGGATCTTCTTGAGAGTGAGAAATAAAATAGATTTTATGAGTGGACTGGAAGTAGGGGCAACTGGAAGATCAGGTGGGGAGGGGGGAAACAAGATAGGAAAGGGCAGCCAGGCGGCGGTGGCGCACGCCTTTAATCCCAGCACTTGGGAGGCAGAGGCAGGCGGATTTCTGTGAGTTCCTGACCAGCCTGGTCTACAAGAGCTAGTTCCAGGACAGGTTCCAAAGCTACAGAGAAACCCTGCCTCGAAAAACCGAAAAAAAAAAGGTAGGAAAGGGCAGGAATGAAGAGAGACAGCTAAATTTAGGGGCTGTTTGAGGGATGGTATGGAAACCTAGTGTAGGGAAACTTCCTAAAATATATGAAGGAGATTCCATTGAAGACTCATTATGAGAGATATAGAGTTTCAACTGATCAATGCTTGTCATCACACAGTTCAAGGCTTCCAGTGCCGGAACTGGGTTGCCTTCACTTGAGTTGCTGGACAAGAGGGTCTCATTGAAATCGCAAATAACCCAAGCTGTTGCCAAGACAATGGGTTGTTCTCCACAAACTGAGAGCCAGGCCGCATTGCTAAGAGGAAAACACTCACACAACTCATTGATCATGGAGAATTTGAGCTGGTGCCTAAATGAAGTCATAAAATTATTTTAACTGTATTACTTTATGTTCTGTTTTAAAATGGATATGTATATGTGGAAGTCTCAAAGTACAGCTTGTAGGAGCTGGTTTTCTCCTTTCCTTTTGTGAGTTCAAAGAGTTTAACTCAGGTCATCAAGCTTTATTGGAAGCACTTTTACCATTGAACTATCTACATTTGATTTACTTCTTCAATGGATTTCAGAGTTCCTTCTCAATATCTATGTTTAGAGCAGTCTAATTTTTAAATTAAATATTTGTGATTCAAATATAATTACATAATTTCTCTAGTTTCTTCCTCCAAACCCTCTCACATATTCCTCCTTGTTCACTTTCAAATTCATGGCCTCTTCTTTTTCATTTATTTTTTTTTCCATTCAAAAATTTACACTTCCTCCCCTCCTCCCATTACCCTCCTGCTCCCTTACTCCCCCTCCTCCCTTCTCCTCCCTCCTTAAGACAGGGCAGGGAACCCTGCCCTCTGGGAAGTCCAAGCCCCACCCCCCACATCCAGGTCTAGGAAGCTTTGCATCCAAATAGACTAGGGTCCCAAAAAGCCAGTACATGCAGTAGAAACAAGTCCCAGTGCCTTTATCCATGGCTTCTCAGTCAGCCCCCATTTTCAGCCACATTCAGAGAGTGAGTCCTTACATGCACAAATGCATATATTTATAATATGTTATTATCATCTCAGTACATTTAATGTTTTTATTTTTTTTTTGGTTTTTCAAGACAGGGTTTCTCTGTGGCTTTGGAGCCTGTCCTGGAACTAGCTCTTGTAGACCAGGCTGGTCTTGAACTCACAGAGATCCGCCTGCCTCTGCCCATTTAATGTTACTTGAACGTATGTGCCCAGAGCTGACTATGTGGTATTAGAGAGCCAATTGGTATATTCTTCCCCAAGGTGGTAATTATTGTTTGATTTCTGTGAAAAGACACCACGTATAAGGTCAATTGTAAATGAAGATATCACTGTAAATTTATTTGTAGTTTCAGGTTTGTCCATGACCATCGTGGCAAGGGTTAGTGGTGACAGAAAGCATGACACTAGACCGGTAGCTGAGAGCTTGCATCCTGATCCAAAAATAGAAGTCATGGAGATATTGGTCTTAAAATAGGGCACACCTTCTTAAAAAAGGGCACACCTCATAATCCTTTCTCAACAGTCCACCAACTGGTAACTAAGCATTCAAATATGTGAATCTATGGTGGATATTCTTATTGAAAATGCAACACCTGGAGAAGACTAATTTCCTCACTCCTAGCATTCCTAATTGGCCCATCATTCTTTTTCTTATTTTGATTTGGTTCTTCACCTGCTGTCACTGAGGCAGTCTCTAACTTTGTAAAGACATTTTGAAGAATGAAAATCATTTGAAAGGGAAAACAACTGAGAGTTACTAAAAGTCTATTTTTATTTGGTTTCTGGAAAGAGATAACAGCCATGGATCTTCACAGTTACCCTTCATTGTGTACTTCATGCTAAGTAAAAATGAAAAGAATATATTTATTTGGAGAAGTTTCAATAAATCCTAAAGAGAAATAGGAAATATGAAATCATCTATTTTTAAAACAAAGTAATACATTATCCTCCTTTAGATTTAGTAAATATTTCTTAATCCCATAATTAAGGCAAGAAATATAATCTAGGTATGAAATCTTTAGTGGAACATAATAACTTTTTAGAGTTTGTAACTATCCCATCATGTGTTTGAAAATATCATAATATTTATTTGTTTCTGTTTGTTGGTTAAAGAATATAATCAAACATTGTTAGAAGTGCTGGAATAACTTTACGAATCAAAGCATATTCTGATTATTTTTTATATGAACAATTCTTGTCTACAAAAACGACTTAATTATCTTTTGCAATTTTTATTGATAGACATTAATTATGAGAAAAGAAAGTCTGACAGGAAAGGATGAAAACTATAAAAACAAAGGGAAACGTGTAGCCAATTTCAATCAAAAGTAATTTTGTAATTTACAAAAATTTTTGTAAAATAGGAGATGGTAAACTGTAACCACTGCCCCTGTTCAGTATGTAGCTTGTTTTTGTACAGCCCTCAAGCTAAGAATGGCTTTTTAATTTCTATAGTCATTTGAAAAAGAAGACTATGTAACATTAGGTGCATAAAATGTACAGTATTTATTATCTGGCCTTTTCCAGGAAACATTTGCTAATACATTATTAAAACAGTGAGACCACACACATAGGACAGCTAAAGCAAAACCAAAGTGACCTTCAGAACAATCCCACAGTTACTGGATTCATCCAGAATCAGTTTCCATTGCAATTTATTATATATTCAGTACTATGACCAAAGATATGGCAGAAAGAAAGTCTTTATCAGAAACCACCAGGACCTTACTCTTGGGAAAAGAATGTAATGTTCAGAATAGGCCTAAGGGTCTAAAAAGAAATTATGGACTCTCTGTTCTCCTTCCCTCCTGTAGTTTTCAGTTTCAAATATTGAAGACTTGCAAGATTCTACTGTGTTTCGTTTCCCCTTCTATGTCTCCGAGAAAACTGTTATTATTTTGAACCATAGGAAATTGTCAATATTCAATCAGTTTTGATTCAAAAAAATCACAATGCCTTTTGGTTTCATTCAATAGCTTTCTAGTTACTTTTCCTTTGTACATGGATGCCTCTCATTGTTAGATATATTTTTCTTTATTTTTATTTTATAAATCTAAACTTATAAAGCTTTTCATTTCATGAGAACTTTTTGGTAGAATATAGGCTTGTCTTCCAACTCTATAGAATTATGTACATTTGTAGGATCTTAGTTGACTGAAACTACTAGGAATGCTTCATGTCAACAGTATACTAAACCCTCCCCTACTAGTTGTAAGTATCTACAGTGCTAATAGTTTCCCAGTGAATAAATATCCTAGTAATTTCTATTATCAGGATTGTTTCATCAGATACTGTATAAATGCAAATTCATTTAATATTCATAAAGCATTTTAAAAGTCAAACAATTACTAGTAGGCAGAACCATAGAAGACTTAGACATTATTTAGGCACTGTAGCATCCAATATATTGCATCTATACTTATATATGGTATAGGTTAACTTAACTGAACTACTTTTTATTTGAATTGGTACTCAGCTCAGCTTGCAGAAATATAGCTTACTAATGAAAAATAAAAGCATTGACAGATAAAATTCTTTTCCTTTGCCTCTATATTAGGAAGCACGACACAGCAGCACAGAGAAAACAGTGAGTAACTGATTTCTTTCTTACAAAAAGGTATTTATAAATGTAGTTATTGAATATGTTGATATAATTCAAAAGAGCAATGAAGAAAATATACTTTAAAAGTAACATAGTATTGAGGGAAGACTTTTTACTTACTTTAATAGTGTAGGACATTAACTCTGGAATCAAACCAATCTGAAATTTTATTTAGCTCTTTTTTTTAACAAATCATATGTAATTTGAGGCAGGTTATTTTGTTTCTGTTCATCTCTGTGAAAATGGAGACATATGGATTAGGAAAATAACTGAAAAGTAAAGTAGTTTGAAATATACACAAGGTCCTGGATTTGTTTCACAACACTACAAATAAGTGGAACATCATCTAATCTATAAATTTCTATTGAAGTTAAAAGAAGATATTGCACATGAAATAATTCAGCAATACATGTAGAACTAGTAATAATTATAGGGTAGCATTTTTGGTAAAGATATTGATAAAATATAAAATTCATAAAGCTCTGTAATGCTTTAAAATAATGTTACTGAAATGACAGAAAAACAAAAAATCAAATTAATTCAAATGACACACCATATGTAAGCTTCAAATATACCATACATAGTGCATGTAGTACTTAACAGCAGTTTAAAAGAGATATACTTACACTAACTTTAACTATTTACTCATTCTTTCTATATTGTTCTTCTTGAATATATGTAATCTTCAAGACACTGTGATTATGTGGAAGAAGATATGGAGAAAGGAAGTTTTGTAGCCCCTAACATTACCATGATCTAGTGAGTTTGTGAATTATAAACTCTTGAATGAACTGATCAAAACAAGAAAAAAACACACAGGAGTTTCTCTAATTAAGTATAATATATATATATATAATATATTCATATATATAATAAGTATGCATATATATACATATATATTATATATTCCATGTAATACTCCTCCTTCCCCATCTCATGCGGCCCATCAGAACCTATATTGATCCTCTGTTTAACATTTTATTTTATTGTGTATGAGTGTTTTGCCTGGGTGCCTGTCCTATGCACCAAGGATGACTAGTAACTGCCGAAAGTCAGAAGAGAGATTCAGATCCAATGAAAACTGGAGTTACAGTTAGTTTTGAGAGGTCATGTGGGTGCTGGGAATAAAGCCCTCTCCTCTGGAACAGTAGCAAATGTTCTTAGTTGTAGCCTCAAGTAACCTAAATCTCTAATTAAATGGACACATTTAAAATGTCAATGAAAATCTGGTACGAATATGGTTTTCATAAAATTCCTTGTATAGTTCCTTATTAATGTTACACAGCTAGGATCTTTAAATGCATTTGTTTCATATAGATATATAATTTTTTCTGTTTTCAGTTCCTCTACCAATAATTTTATTAAATAATTAGTCTAGAACAGACCTGATAAAAAATACCAAAGCTTACTTGTGGAGAAAAGTCATGAGGGAAGAAAAAATAATTTGGCATGATCTAATAGCCTTGGATTGGGTTCCAATATGTCAACATAGAAAAGTATAAGAGAAAAAATGAATATTCCAGAAAAGAAAAAAGACAAACTGAATTGCGAAATAATGGAAAAATAACTCAAAATAAGTTGCCATTGCATATCTTTAGGTGAAAGTTCCACTTTTCTCCTGTTTCATTTTATAAAGGTATGGCATAAGATGATTCAAGCGGAATAGGTTTAGATCATATTATAAAACAAAAATCTAACCAAACTGAATGTAAGAATGAGTCTGAGATTTCGTTTCAGATTTCGAATTCCAGGAAAGAGAGAACAAAAACAGCATGGCTGCATGCAAGGGTGGGAGCTGGCAACTGAAGGAGCTGCTTTCAAAATGGAAAATGTCCTTGATTTTGGTAGTGAGGTCTTCGAAACAATTGATTAAAGAAAGCATAACCATCTATTATAGGAATAAGGTCTAAATTTGACAAAGGATAACAATTATCTCTTCTGAAGCTTGTTTGACAGTATTCCTACATGTCACACTAATGCAAAAGATTATTGCATTTATTCTTCAGTAGAATAAGAAAAAGGCCAGACATAGCATCTTCCCCCTATACCTTCAGAGTATATTCCCTACACAGTTTATCCAAAAGCCTGACAGAGGAGTGTCTGACAGAGGAGTAAGTTTAGATATACATTCTGAAAGACCATTTGCACTATCATATTTGCTATTAATGTATGCATATATCTCAACTCTCATGTTTTGTACTACTTTTAACAGCAAAAAACAATAACAAGGGTGTCAAAAATTATATCTTTGGTTTCACACAACTTCTTATGTCTCCCATGCCTATGTTGAACTATATTGAATTTCTTATTTGCCCCAATTTACTGTCTGAATATTGCATCACATGTCCTACGTAAGAAGTTGCTATCTTGTTGTTAGCACTTAACTAGAGTATAAACTCAGTGATAACAATAGTATGTGTATTTGATCATCATTATATTGCAAAAACACAGAAAAGAAAATTCACTTAAATAAAAGATTACATGGAACCAATATAGATAATAGGATAAAAGCACAAATATTTGTTACATGGTTGCACTGCTAGGTAATTATTTGCATATGATTTGAGTGGTATTAGAAATAACAACCACAATTATTCCTATACCTATTGTGGGGACCTGAACTTACATTGCTTATGATCCACATTGCTAGAGGAGTTTTGTAACGTCTATCTGGGATTCCAATGAGCTATTTATAGTTATGGTAGTGTGCACATTGTTTAACACCCTCTATTTTGCAGAGAGTATGAGGTTCTGAGCAGTGGAATATGTAAGTGAGAAACATTCATGGCAGAGTTGTTCATTACAAGTTTTGTAGTAATAGTATAAATTATGTAACTGAATTTTTAAGTTTATTTAAATTTAGTACAACTAGCCACATGTAGCTAGTAGCAAATACATTGTATAAAGAAAGATCTAAGAAGATAGGAAGGTTTCAAAAACAGAAAAGGAGACTAGAAGATTGTCATGTTATACTTACTACTACAGTTCTCATTCATCAGGGATGACTGTGAATTAGGTAATACAAGGCAACATAAACTCAGAAAATAATTAATTGTGGTAAATCCAGAAGCTGTTTCGTACATATTATGGTCCTAACTGGACATATTATTATATTTCAGCATCTTTGTATTCCAAATATTTTGGGAGATTGGCACATTCAAAAAGAGTGAAATTAATATTGTCTTAGACTAAGTTCAAACCACAGTGCACCACAACACAAATTTTCTTCAAGGCATTTTGACTAAAGTTCAGTAAATCAGTATTTCAACTTCTAATGCCTTTTTTCTTCTGAATTTATCTTTCCATTCTCCTGGTTTTTAGCATTTTTAATGTTGTTGAGTCATAGCATTTGACATTTTCCATAATGCTTAATGGCACATGCTGACTTTGCAACCGAACATAGACCATTTAGGAGGCATTGTAATGAACGGAACAGTCACCAGAACAATAAATGTGCTGCTTCATTCCTCGTTTAAGATAAATTTTTATGTGTCAAATAACTTATCTAATAACTTTGCTTTTTACCATTGGTATAACAGACTTTTGATACATATGCAAATTGGTGGTGTTCTTTGACTTCTGTAATTTGGCATCATTACATGTGCTTAATATCCATAATTTATGAGTGGTGTAAATGCTCATAAAATATTACACGTCTGTTAGCTGCCAAATGTATGGTTGAAAAAAATGCAGACTTACAAAAGCTAAAGGTGGTAATTAATTAAAATAGAATGTTCTGAAACAAAGGCTGGTTTCTATAATGATATATTTAAGGATTTAATTTGTTTATCTGAGCTTCTTCTGTTCCATAATGTTTTTTACATAAATACCAGCATAGTTGACCTATTTGACCTAGATAATCATTACCAACTTTGTCCAAGCAATGTGAAAATAGCAATTGATTTAGTGACTCTAGTCAGCTAACTATGCAAAGAAAGCATCATTAAAACAATAGTTTAACTGTAATGACTGAATGCAATGAATTGCCAGTTAATTGTGTCAGAGATATTACTTCAAAAGCTTAAGATAGAGTAGAATTGCTGTGATTCCTTCTAATTAAAAAACAGCAAAGTTACAATTGAATCAATTTTATTTGTTATAATTAGTACATATGTATTCAGTTTATTCATAGTAATTCCATGAAAACATGGCTTCAAATTAGCCAACAATAATGTGTGTGAAAGAAGAGTTAAAAGTCTCACTGTGTATACAGTCATCAAGGGTATTAGATTTAGGAATTTTTTGATCACATCATTTTATGAAATCAATCAGCATGTTCTATCTCCAATGTGCAAGGTCAGCTGAAAACTATCCAGGAAGTATTTGCTTTTTCTGTTATGCTAATCATGTTGACAGACAGTACAGCTCAGTTTATAAAATACTGTTCTTCAGAGTCTTTTCAATCCTCTCTTATTTCTGGGGCTGTAGAGATTGAGTGAGGTAAAAATGAAAGTGATACCTAAGCCTAAATTCAAATCTATTTTCAAAGTTCAAGAGAATCTCAGGAGATTACTTATTTGGTATGTTTGATGAACCAGTATCCATCTCTATGAGCTGCAAACAGAGCAAAATTCACTCATATGTACCATTAGGTACCAGTACTACTAACCTAAGCAGAAACATGTTCTCTAAGCAAATGATCTTTAGTCACTGCATAAGCCATGGACATGTGAAACAGACAACTTGCTTGCTTCATTAGACTGTGTATAATCAGTTCTTGCCAAAGTGAATTATCTTTAATGTCATCCATTCTTTATGATATTTATATCAAGTTATAAATTTCTTTTACTTCTACATAGGTTTTAAAATACTGACAAAACTTGACCCAACGTGATGTTTTGGAAATAAAAGTACATTGCATTATTGCTACAATCAACAAAGAAAAATATGTTGAATATCTTGAAAAGTTTCCTTGTGTCTTTTGGATTTTGTTTATATTTGGTGTTCTTGTCAGTTTCTTTCTTTCTTAGTAGGGTAGTGGTGGTGTGTGTGTGTGTGTGTGTGTGTTGTGCATGTGTGGTGTTGTATGTGTACTTTTAAGGGCACATATGAATGTATGTGATATGAACATTTAGTATTAAATAGATACACAAACAAAATTCATTGTAGCTATAGGCAATATGTACTAGAACAGATAAGCAGATCTTTAAAACATTTACAATGTGGACATAACGTTAACTTTATACTTACTATCTACAACTTCTTTGGGAAAGATTTACTTTTCCATCTCAAGATATATTTATGCATGACTCATCATGCAGTATTTTTCCATCTACATTTCACTTTGCACAATATGTTTTCAATTCATCATGTCTCACAAATAGAATCTGCTTCTGTTTTAGGATTGAATAATATCCCACTCAATCTATAGATCACATTTATAGACTCATCCATTGATGTACATAGGTTTTATTTACTGTATCTCAGATATTCTGAATGATGATTTAATGAACAAATAAATGCAAAATTTCTTTGAGAAAATTCATGTTATTTTATATAACATCATTTTATATAAAATATATAAATATATATATATAGCATTCATTTTATACTTCACAAATATTTTTCATTTTTCTGTTTTGTTTGTTGAGATGTATTTTCTTCCATAAGCCTTTATGGTTGTTATAATTTAAGTCTTCAATCACAGAATCTCCAACCTGTGTTGAATGGGCCACATACATCCCAGGATATAATTAATAATGCCCATATCACATGACAACAACAATCTATTAAGTTTATGTAACATATGTGTTCAATGCCATTCTTTTGTAATGAATATATCCAGGTTTTCCACTTTTTTCTACTGTGTATGTAGGGAAGGTATATATGTAGATTTATTTGTATGTTTTCTGCTCTACTGGTCTATGTGCACCTTTAGTGCTGCTCATAATACGAACTTTAATTTCAGTAGATTTGTAATACAGTTAGAAATCTGGAAAGGTCGTGTCTCCATCTTTTTATCCGGCCATAAAATTGATATATTTATTTTTCAGATCTAAGGCATTGGACAATTGTATATATTAATTTGTGTTTTAAAATGTGAGGGATTTGGGGAGTGTTTAATACATTTTAAATCTTCCATGAATTCTTTCTTCTTTAACTCTGTGTACTTTCTGAGTATAAATTCAAGTCTGTAGCTTTCCTGGACTTATAGCTAAGAAATGTTGCATTTGAAAGGGTAATAATAGTTTCATGTACTTAAAACTTATGACATGTATTGTAAATAAGTTCTGCACTTTTGTAAGACCTTTTGCCGGGCGCTGGTGTGGCACCATGCCTTTAATCTCAGAACTGGGAGGCCAGGGCAGTGGTTCATCTGCGAGTTCTCTAGACCAGCCTGGTCTACAAGAGCTAGTTCCAGGGCAGGGTCAAACTACGAGAACCCTATCTCAAAAAAATAAAAACAAAACCAAACACAACAAAACAAATTAAGACCTATTCAAATTTCACTTTCTCATATTTCTAATTCACATTCAGCATAATAAGACGCTATGTCCTTTATCTTCTTTATATTTCCCCCATGTAATAATTTATTTCTGATTTTATTTGGTTTTATATTTTATTCTAGAAGCCATGAACAAACATTTACATGACATTTTACATAGTATTTCTAGAATGTCAAGTCTCTTGGTTCGACATACATGTAGCATCCAATCCAAAATCTTTAATCAATTGCAAATGTTAGTTTTCACATCTTTGTTTTAGGACTGCTTCTGAGAAATACTCATGAAATCAAGAAACTGTAATGATTAGGTTCCCTATATTTGGTTCTTGGCTGCTGCTCAACAGTTCTTTCATTTATCTTTCATAATGTAATTCTGTACTATCTAGAACAGTTATTCTTACATTTCCTCCCTACTTAAGTTCATTGGCTATAATTGTAGCTCTGTGTTTAGTACGTTATTCATTTCTTATTATAGAGAGAAGACCCACCCCTAACTGAACTCCATTGTCAAACCAATCTCCTCACCTTATACTTTCTCTGATTTTCTCCCTTATTCTTATTGTTTTGTCTAGTTTTGTCCTACAAGGAAAGCATGAAACATATCCCTCTTCTCTTGCAAGCCAATTTGGTTTCCCTTCTTGTACTACTATTGAACTTTATGCTTCACTCTTGACTATTTTGTACTTCCCAATGTTAACCTGTATTCTTGGCTTAGGAAAAATAAAGCAAAAAATGCAGTAATATTCAAATAACATTTTCTGTGTGAAGTGCTATTTACTGACAATGTTCATATATGTAGTCTTCCTTACACTGCAGTCCATCTTCAAAACATACATGTACAGAATATTGCCAGGTACCTAAATTAAATTGAAAATATCAAATGACTGAGGGTAACCAGACCTGAGAAAGACAAATGCCACATGTCATGTTCTCTCTCCATGTGAGTTCCCTAGCTTTAACTCTTCAGAACAAATGTAACTCTAAACCCTTATCAAGAAAAAATCTTTTTGCAAACTGATGGACACAATTACGAAACCACAGCTGATAAACACGCTGAGTTGTGGGGCCCAATTCTAATTGATACAAGTAAAAACAACTTCCAAACCTAAAAGTCAAGGACCATTGCCAAAAAATGAACAGAAAGCTTTTCAGAGCCGAGAACCAGGAAATTTCTGTGAGATTGTTTCTCATAGAAATATTGGATTGTATATACATGAAGTCTCCACAATATGACCTGCCTAAACAGGAGCTTAACAAGGATTGTCACCTTGGAGAGGAGGAGAGAGAGCGAGAGGAGAGAGAGAGAGACGCGATGAGAGCGAGAGAAGAGAGAGAGAGATAATTACAGAAAAGAGCCCATGGATTTGAAAAAGAGGGATGCCAAAGTTCGTTACTTGGGAGGGTTTAGAGGCAGGAAGGCAAGAAGAAGCACACTGCTCCTTTATAGTCTAATGTTTTTCCTCCAGTTATTTTTTCCCCATGGTTTATTTTTTTTTAGTATTGTAAAAAGTTTTCATATCCGCCTTTGTCCCTGCCGTACATCCACAGCCCTCACGACACCTCAATCACCTTGACCCTCCGCCTCCTCCTCGCCTCCCCTCCTTTCTTCCCCTTCTCTCCCCTCCCCTCTACCCATACCTCCCCTCCCTCCCTCTCAAGGCCAAGGAGCCATTCAGGGTTCCCCACTCTATGCTAGACCAAGGTCCCTCCCAACTCCCCCCAGGTCCAGGAAGGTGATCGACCAAGCTGAGAAGGCTCCCACAGAGCCCGTCCATGCAGAAGAATCAGAGCCCAGACAACATATACATATTTTTCCCTATTTATCTCTACTGCATTTTAGTCCTACTGAAGTGCAGGCAAGTATCTCCTCATGCTTCCATATAAAACAGTTTCTGAAGCTCATTTGTTTTCCTTCCGATTGTAGTGGCCATCCTTTTTTAGCTGTAAGTCAGCTTCCCTTCTTCATAGCATTTTACTGTAAGTCCTTCTACTGACCTTTTGCTACACTTCCCTGCTTTCTTGGCTTATATGGGTCATCTGCCTTGTAGGTACTTCTGCCTTTTCCTTATGATCTTATGTATGTTTTTCCTGTGTTCTATATTAGAATTATTACCTAAAGCTTGATCCTGGGTTGATGTTTAATTCAGTTTTAATAATCTCCAGAGGAATTCATATTTTATTATTTCAAATTTCAACTGTGTGCAACATAATTTCCTCCTAATTTGTATTTTCAGAAACAATTTTACTTCAGCTAGCAGCATCACAGTTCTGAATGTTGAATGATCAAATAGGACTACTAGTCAGTATTATTTTATTGTTGCTTTTATTTTTGAGATTATAATGTAATAAACTATGTCATTTCTCCTCCCTTTTTCATCTTCCTCCAAAGTCTCCCATATAACCCTCTTTCTCTTTCAAAAGACATGCCTTCTTTTTTATCATTAATTGTATATAATATATATATATATATAGATATATATATATATATATTCTGACTCCCACAATTAGGCATTATTAATTCTGTTATAAACTCTCTCTTCTTTTCTTTCACTTAATTTTTCTCAGCTTTTCAATATGTCACATGTGGTCTTATTCAGTACTTCAGACACCTCCTTCCTACCCTATTCCAATCTGTTAACTTGTTATATAACTAAAAACTGACCATTGCACGGTGGCTATAAGCTTTAGTATCTTTTCTTAACCAAAGGAAGTCCAACATCATTACCTAATACAGAAATTATTTTATTCTGAATATAAATTATATTCCTAATTTTATTCTTGTTGTGTATATGTGCATGTATTCATTGTTATGACCAAAATATATTATTAATATTCTCCAATCTCATACCACTTTCTGCTTTAGTTTTTTCTCTGAAACCTTTCTCCATCATTACACCATCATTAAACTTCAAGTTCAAAGTGATGTTTCTAAAATCGTTTTTCTTCTTAGCAGAAAATAATTGTTCTCCTCACACAGGACCATAGATACAATTTTATTTTAACTTGCATTGGCAATATGTTGCCTATATTAAATAAAAAATATTTATTGTTTTGTGAGTGCCCTTGACCAAAAACTGGCAGCCCCATAATTATACCAATCTATGTTTACTTACTCTTCGGTCACGATAACAACAAAATATAAGATAGTATATTTAATAATTGGCTTCAAGCCTCACCTGTTAGTGCTCAGAGAATCCTGTGGAAGAGGGGGCAAAATAGGTGGAAGAGCCAGATGTGTTAGAAAGCATCAAGAAAACAAGGACTTCTGACACGATAGGAATTGGTGTACCACAAGAACCCAAGAGACTGTGACAGTATGTTCAGGGCTTCACACATATTCAAACTCGATGTTTCCAGCACTGAGAGAAGTTGGACATAACACCCATATCTAACCCAGGATCTAGTCTTCTCATCTTTTTCCATTGCATGGTCCTTTCATTATATATTCGGATCTGGTTTTGCCTTTTTATAGCATTTTCTGTGTCTGGAACATCTGTGTTTTGGCAACCACATGTGTTTTTTATGCTGTTTCTTTGGCTCTACTTCTTCTGTTTTCTTGTTTCTATGTCTTTGCTCTAGTTTATCTTATTTTATTATTATTCTTTAGATGCCTCTTTGTTTTGTAAGAAGAGACAGAAAGGGTATGGATCCAGATGGAAGAGGAGGTGGGGAGGATCTCTGAGACTTGTGGGAGGGGCAACCATAATCAAAATATAGAGTATGAAAAAAATCGATATTCAATGAAAGAAAATTGAAAGGAATTCTTGAACAATGGATGCTATTTACCAATAATATCATATATTTAATTTTAAGATTTTTTCTCTAGTGATATCAAACATGTGTTGTACATTAACTCACATCTTTAAAGTGCATTTGGAAAAAGAAGAGGGCCAGTTGCCATTATCTTTGTTAAAGACTAAGTGACAAGATAAATTTACTATAATCTGTAGAAGAGTTGCAAAATTATAAAGTGCCTGACTTACTGACCACTGCTGGCCAGGCTTCATGTCCCCTCCAAACTATTCTCCTCGTAAACTACCTCAGTTTAGATTAAGTTGAGAGGAAATTTCCGTTTCCTTTTGTTTATTCTACAGTTAACTTTTAATAGCTGTTCTCTGGGTAGATTGTCACCTACAAGTCACTTCCTCTTTGCCCTCCTGTCATTGACCAGACTATATCCCCTCATTGTTAAGATTTGTAGGAATGCACTATGCTTGATTTCCTTACTGTGGCTGATTTAGCTTGAATGTACAAGTGACAGCAGATTATTCAGCTTCTTTTATCTTTTCTGAGACCATCCTACAGTGAGTTGGGTTTACCTGCCACTAAATTTTTCCTGTCATGGGTGGCCTCACATATTGGGAGGGCGAAAATGGAGCAGCTAGAGGGAGGATAAGGGAGGATAATGACTCTATTTCTGTTAGAAAGAGATGAGATCATTTTTTAAAGATGTCATTTTTCTTTTAGTTGCAGAAGGTTGTTAGACTCCCCTTTGTGTCCTTTTATCATCCGAGGTCAAGAAATAGTAGGAAGAAGTTACTTCCTAGGATGATAGTGAAACCTGAGCTGTCGGGCATCATTTAGACATAAAGATCATGAAGTACTTTGCTAACCACTAGTGTAACCAAGATGTCCGTGGGGCTGGATCATGATAAACCATTCTACTTTGGCAGCTCAATACATCAGCTTTAGATGTAGCACTAAAAAGATAGCAATTGAAGAAACACAGCCATTATCTACCATGTCTATCTTGAGCAAACTGCTCAATGTATCAATAAGTACTGGTCATCCAGAACTATGTATATATGTACAAGTGTCTATGTGTGTCTTGTGTATGTGCATTATTTAAGACATAATTATTACAATAGAATCCACTGAGTCCTATGACCCAGAGAATATCTCCATAAGCACAATAAATCCATATAGAAAAAATAACCATACTTAAGAGGCTTGCTATTTTGTTTGTTGGTTAGTCATCTGAAATTTGTCTCATTGTTCAATTGTTCTTAGAGCAAATTTCTAACTTTTGTTATTTCATTTGTTGAGATCTCTTACAATTCTACCTTTTACTATAAGTAGGTACCACACACCCAAATTACTGGGATTTCTATGTTATAATCAAAATTTGTAGGGCATACAAGAAGTTTTAACTGCCTAAAGGACTAATGCATCTAATTTCACTGCTCTATATGAACAATGGAATATGTAAATAATTTATCTAGGCTAAACAAAATATAATTGGATATTCAATCTATAATGACCTCCACTCCTTCTGCATGAATTCAGTAAAACGCACTATATACATAATAATAAGTAATAATCTGACACATAAAAATAAGCTTAAGATAATGATGAACATTAAAATGCATGAATTTTCAAGAGGCAGAATATGGATATATAGAAACAGTGGGAAAACAGCTAGCTTGTTGATCCTGTCTTTTCTTTCCCTTCTTTTTTATCTCTAACAATCATTTCACTGAGGGTTTTCAATGAACTTTCTGCTCAGAAAAGTCTTATAAAAGTCCAAGTCAGCCGGGCGGGTGGTGGCGCACACGGCCTTTAATCCCAGCACTCGGGAGGCAAGAGGCAGGCAGATCTCTGTGAGTTCGAGGCCAGCCTGGTCTACAAGAGCTAGTTTCCAGGACAGGCTCTAAAAAAAGCTGCAGATAAACCCTGTCTCGAAAAACCAAAAAAAGAAAAAAAAAAGAAAAGAAAAGAGTCCAAGTCATTTATGACCATAGGTTACAATGACGTACTAAGTGTTTTTTTTTTTTTGTGTGGTGTGTGTGTGTGTGTGTGTGTGGATGTAGGCTTCCCCACCTCCGAGTTCAGTTCTTAACAGTGAGGATTAAAACAAATTCAGCTTAAAAAGTTAAATGAGTAAGGGACATCAGCTGCAGTGTTTTACTGGTGCTGGAATGATCATGAAAGGAAGAATAGTGATTATTCAATTGGTGTGAAGATAAAGTAAATAATTTGGAATGAACTCAAAATAAAAACAGAACTTAAATTATAAGTAAATAATAAGAGTAACATGGCTGCTTCTGCCTACATACCATCAATTGATGTAGATTGGACAGCTCCATAATTATTAGAGCTGACATATATCAAATGTTTATTAAATAATGGTTTCAGATTAAGTCATATATTATAGATTTCCACTAGGTAGATACCTAATAGCAGGGAACAAAGGACCTTAAAAACAATATAAAATTATGAAATTAATCTATAATGGTATATTGTACACGCAGTATAAATTATGAGATGATTTTTTTCATATGATTAAAGAGGAATTTATACACCTAAGCACTTGAAATGAGCAGAATTTCACTATACACAAGCTATTACTAGTGCCTGTGTGACAGATTTGGTCAGTCTTACTGTAAATACTTTAACATTAAGTTCAGCCACAGGAAAGGTTGCAAAATTGGAAATCAGATTATCACAGGTTATGTGATTGGTTCCAAGAACTAAAAATAAATCAGAAGAGTTGTTTGCTCTTATAAATTTACTGTATTAAATATAGACAGCATGTTAGTTTGTAACAAGTCTCCAGTCTTATGAATTTTCCTTCAAAAAATGTTTCACTCCTCTTTACTTATAATGAGAAAAATAGGAGTAAATGTTTTAGAATGTGTTAACAGAATTTTTCATAAACCTGAGATTATTATAGATTCTTCTTGCTTCATGTCAAAGTCATATAATCCTAATTGAAATATGTCTTAGTCTTTGCAGAGATCTTTGTATAACACACTGTATTTTATATATTTGGGCAGGCTCAGCAATTGGCAATATGTATATGACAAAGCTACAAGCAAGCAGATATATAGTCTGATGGTTCACCCAAGGATTTTTAGGAAACAAGATTTCATTTTAAATCAGAAAGTTGCTATTTTTTGTACATATGATTTTTTGTACTTACCAAACATCAGTCAGTTCTAGAAACATGCAAAAATTCAAGTTTTTGCCTAGAGAAAATGAAAGTAATACCATCTATAACTCTTAGTAAAGGCCTTATGTTAATGCTTAAAAATCACATTTTGTGATCAATAATCTGTGTACTCATGACATCAAAATGTATGGATGTAAACTGAAAATTATAGTCAGTAATCTAGACATTCTCAATAGCCATATGCTTTGGTTTGGTTTGACAAAAGTGTCAAATAATGGACTAGAAATATTCATTGTCATAGTTACCTGACAGAATGTCCCATCCATTAGTTTAGGGATACAGAGAAAGAGAGAGAGACCACAAAAACTTCCTTGAGGAACTAGTAGGTGCCTAAAAACATCTATGATTATATGATTCTCTCCCATGTTTTTTCCTTTATGTTATCATACAGTAACTTTGTTATTAAATTATTATTCTTTTCTCAAAATCTTACAGTTCATCTTAAATTCCATTTCTGTAAATTAATTTCAAAAACTCTATAAACAGCAGTGAAGATCACGATATTAAACAGGTTTGAATACTAGTTTTCAAAGTCTAGAGTGGTGGCACTGGCCTTCTTAATTATAGTTCCCAAGAAACTGAAGAAGGAGTATTATGAGTTCGAACAAAATTTGGGTACAGAATAGGACTCTACCCTGTATCAAAAACTCAAGGCTGCACTAGGCTTGAGAGGCTGATTACTTGCCTCATATATCCAAGTCTAGTGTTAGAATCCCGAGTACTGAAAAAAAAATTTTAGGTGTTGATGTCCTTCACATACCCTTGTAATTTATAAAAAAATCTGGCAAGTATAAATTTATCCACCCCAAAAAATAATTTTAGAACTGCGGGAGACAGTGAGCAAGCATTTAAAATAAAGGTATGAAAAATTACACATTTTCTTTTGTGATGAGTGTCTACTTTCATAGCCACACTGGATGAGTGGGATCAGAGATGCAATTTCATCAGCTATCATATTCAACTTGCAAGCAACTCATATTCTTGAGAGAGATACTGGAATTCTAACAGTTAATAACAATAGAAGTGACATAAATGGCAAGGAATCGGATGCAGTGCTATTGATACAGTAGCAGTGGAAGTTCCTTTCTGCCAAGAGATTCTGAAAAGGAATAATTGCTAAGTAATGTTATCGGTGCAATTCTTTTTTTTTTTCATGGTTTATTTTTTTTTATATTTAAAAATTTCCATCTCCTTCCCTCCTCCTCCCCCCTCCCCCCCCCCCCTCCCCCTTCCCTCCCCTCCCCTCCCTTTCCACCCCATACCTCCCCTCCCTCCCTCTCAAGGCCAAGGAGCCATCAGGGTTCCCCACTCTATGCTAAGACCAATGTCCTCCCAACTCCCCCCAGGTCCAGGAAGGTGATCGACCAAGCCGAGAAGGCTCCCACAGAGCCCGTCCATGCAGAAGAGTCAGAGCCCAGAGCCATTGTCCTTTGCTTCTCAGTCAGCCCCCGCTGTTGGCCACATTCAGAGAGACGGGTTTGGTCGCATGATCCATCAGTCCCATTCCAACTGGAGTTGGTGATCTCCTATTAGTTCTGTCCCACCGTCTCCATGAGTGAATGCACCCCTCTCGTTCCTGACTTTCTCCCTCAAGTTCTCGCTCCTTCTGCTCCTCATCAGGACCTTGGGAGCTCAGTCCAGTGCTCCAATGTGGGGCTCAGTCACCTTCCCCATCTGTCGCCAGCTGGAGGTTCCCTCACGGTCCTGACTTTCTTTCTCATGTTCTCTCTCCTTCTGCTCCTCATCAAATTCTTGAAGAAAAACAGAAAGAGAGCAATTAAAAATGCTGAAATTATTTTAAAGGTGAAGAATAAAAGGAGGTACTGAGGATGATAGTATTATTTAAAGATTTAATTTTGCTTATATTTAAATTATTTGCATACAGACGAGTAGTGGCTTGTGTACATTAGTGTTAGAACTGGGCATCAAATGCCCTGGAGCTAGATCTATAGGTGATTATGAACCAACCAAAATGGGTTGCTGGTAATCAAACTTGGGTTTTCTTTAAGAGCAGCACATAGTTTAACTTGTACAACTGAGCCAATTCTCAAGTCTTGGAAAGGTAGAAATTTAAAAACCAGAGTTAAGGCTTGTTAACTTGCCTACTATATGTTAGACTTTGACCACTCTCCCTAAAGGGAAAATTACAAAACACATAAATTAAAAGGAAATTTTAAGAAAAAGAGTAATATATTCTGTTCATGCTAAGTATTTTACCTAGTTTCCCTTGAAACGATTTGCTGATTTGCATATGGCACCAACAGAAAGGTTAAATTTTAAGTACCTGTATAGAGTATAAGCTACTAAAAAAGGATGTCTTTCTACTGAACTTGATTATAGTCTCATGAACCTGGAGTGGGTGCAGTAGATGGAGTTCATGGCTGCCAAAACAGACAATAAATGATTGACAAGGGTCATTAAGTAAGGGAAGAACAAAGTAACCTGATAATTTGGTCTTTCTGTGTTAGTCTTCAAAATTTAAGTGGCACAAAAAGATCTGCTGAGGAGTCCAGAAGAAAGTGACTATAAGGACTGAGAAGCTATGCAGAGTGTACAATTATAAATAGAGCCAAGGAAATATCCTCCCTGACTGATATGAAATAAATGATTTTTTCATAGGTTTTTGGATGCTGTGCAGTTATAACAACTGATGAAGAAGCCTGTGACAGGCTGGCTTTGTTTCACTTAATTGTTGGCCTAAAGTCATAAAGCATGAACAGGGGCAATACTCGCAACAAAGCATTTTACTTGAAGCAGAAGAGGCAGAAGAGAAAATAGTGTGAGCCATAATCAGGTCGACATCTTGATCTTAGACCCTCTGAGCCTCCAGAATATGAGAAATAAATTTCTGTTGTTAACACTCTTCAGTTTATGGCATTTGGCAAAGATGTTGGAGTGAACTATCACAGCTTCCATTTCCTTATCTCTAAAATAGATACAAAATCCTCAAACAGATATAAAATCCTACCTTGAGGGGTTGTGAGAAAAGTAGATAAGATGGATATGGAGCGCTTAACTGGGATTCAATAATAGCAACTATTCCTGCCATTCAGTACTATTTGTAATGTTATAATGGCTTGATATGCATTTACCTTTCATTTTACTAAATCTTTCTGTTTATTGTTTGTATGGGCAATCAATCATTTACTTTATTCTGTTCCTTAATCCCTTTATAATTCTAAACTGTTGACTGTATATGTGGATGTTGATTACTTTGACCTATGGGATTGATTTGTTATTTGAATTTATTTTTTACATGACCTCTGACTCATCACTAACCATACCTTCTTTTACTAGTATTATAGCTGCTCTTATTTGCCAACAATGACATGACTAACATCTCAAGTCTTGAAACTTCATAGATTTTTGAAACAGTATTTTAACTCCAGGTTATTAACCACAGTGATATCCTTTATTCACTATGCAGCCTCATTTAAAATGTTTACATGAACCATTCATGATTTTTAAAATTAACTTATGTATTATCCATATGAAGCAACAGTTGTTACTGACAGATCAAAAAAAGAGATAGGAAAAAGCATTATGTTAATTGAGGTACTAATACAAAATCTCAATGCTGAAATTATTTCTTCATCTTTAATGCTGAGAGAAGGGACTTTGACCTTCACATATTGTCTGTGTCGAACAGAGATATGCCACATTAAGGCATTTGTCAACCCATGTTAACAAGTAATTGAGCATGGTAGTGATGCTGATCAACTCGCACTGCACTCTCTGTGAAACATGTCTTATTTTAAGTGAATCTGACTAACACCATTAGAGTGAGCCTACCTTAGGCATTTCTGTAGCACATGATTGATATATGAATCACTATTTGCTTGTTTTTTATTACATGATATAACTCTCACATATGTACTGCAGTATATATTTGTATGTTTTTACAGTCATATTTCTCAATGTGGGTCCTCCAAAGATGGCATTGTAATAGTTCCCACCATCATATTCATTGTCACATTTAAATTGACACCAAAATGGGTTTCTTTTGGACTTGTATTTTTATGCATGTCCTCATTCTATTCTCTCATTATAATGCCATCATAACTAGGTTCCTGCAGACGTTCATTGAGATTATTATAAGAAAATTAGCATCATGGCAACTACACATTAGATTGCCCAGGAAATCAGCATTGTAAAAGAAACAAAATTCTAACGAGTAATTACTGGTTATATGTTGTGAATTAGGTCAGTCCATTAAATAACCAGGCCAGCTCAAGAATAACAATTATATTTTAATGGTTATAAGGGGGAAACTCATGCTACAAGAGTGGGAGGTCCGATTTTCTATCTGCCCAGCGGGCACCATACAGATAGAGCACACATCTGGGTCCTTCCAGTTTTTCTTCCTGGGCCCCAGGCAGCCACGCCCATGCATTAACTAGATGCGATTGGTTGACAGAGTTTCCCCATCATCTCCCCCTTTTGTCTAAACAAGATAGATCCAAACCCAATGCAACTATATGCAATAGGAACAGATACCAAGTATAAAATTACAAACAATAAACAATATTAAGCAAGGAACACATAACAAAAGTTTTACTAAACACTCTATTTTAAGGAGTCTAACTGTTGTATTGAAATTAAGTTTGGCTAAATCATAAAGAAGGTAACTACAATTATCTAATCTTCAACTCCATCAAAGATCTGAGAAGGGAAACAATATTACTTGAGTGAACAGGAAATGCAACAAGAAACTTCCAGACTGTACATCAAATGACAGAGACAACTGGCTACCTGGGCAATCACCCAAAGTCTCATTTATAATGTTGAAGCAACCAACTTTGGTGAAGGCCTAACCTTCTGACATACCATTTTCAAAGGCAAGAAACTTTTCAAAACTATCTTACCCTGTCTTGGCAGGATATGACAGTCCTGTTTTATCTCTGTCGGTGTTTGAGGTATGGGTATTTCTTTGCACAAAGGCCAGTTCTGCCAAGAAGAAAAGCTCCAGGTGGAGTGTCCTTGGTGCTCAACGTTCTGTCGGTCATAGATAGGTGTTGCCACGAGCGATTGTGTTTCACTGCCATGGAATTCTAAATTAGATTAAATGCCATATTCTACAGCACTTTGAAGAGGTTGAAGATTATCTATCTATACTGAATATAATCTCTATGTATTTACAAACCTGATTAGTCTAATTATAAATATGACAAACATAGATGACTATTAATCTATAATTCTCAATACCTATCTAACTTAAACACTAAGACAATAAACAACTATGCAATAAATGAGGACAATGACCTTCAAATGTATAAGTGTCTTGATCAGTGGTAGTAATATACACTGCAATATGGTAATAAACAATGTTTTAAGCAGAGGTAGAAGCATATATATATATATATATATATATATATATATACAACATTCAATAAATTTAACTTTGTATCAATATACAAGAATCTACACCAATATAATGGTCTAAAAACGATAACTCATAAATACCAATCTATTATCCCATCATCCAATTATTCCTCCCTCCTTTTTTTAGATCCCTGTTTACTTAGGTAATATTATATCCTTCTGGAGTCTTTGATGGAGTTAAAAATAAATAATTATTATTATAGTTTTCTTTAGATATGATATAAGATAAAATAGACTAATATAAATACTATAACTATAATTCTTGTTTAACAACTGTTGTGTTATATGTAATTTTACTATGTTAAAATAAAAGCATGTCCTTTTTGTTTAAACAGAAAAGGGGAAATGGTGTAGGAAGTCCTTCTGTATTACTTTCATTGGTTGAATAAAGAAACTGCCTTGGCCTTTGATAGGGCAGCCCTTAGGTGGGTGGTATAGACAGAACAGAATGCTGGGAAGAAGGGCAGAGTGGCCATAAATCGACAGCCTGAGACGGACATAGGGTAGACTGATGCGGTAAGCCACAGTCACGTGGTGATACACAGATTTAATAAAACTGGGTTAATCAAGATGTGAGAGTTAGCCAATAAGAGGCTAGAGCTAATGAGCCAGGCAGTACTTTAATTAATACAATTTCTGTATGATTATTTTGGGTGTAAACTAGCAGGGTGGCTGGGACAAACAAGGGGCCCTGCTCTTACAACAGTTATACTTGGTAATTGTTTTGTTGAAACAACTTTCTCTTAATTCAAAACATCTCCAAAAGACAGTATTCTACATGAAAAAATAACTACCTCGCAACCAGGAAAATTGCATTTTTTTTTCATTGAGCCAATTTTCAGTTGTATTTTGGCAGAATATTCCAAAGTATGGCTGTTGTTTTAATACCTGAAAAGCAATTTGACATTTAAATTTTTGTGTTAGTATTTTCAACACCTGGTCCCCAATGGAGCTATGAGAAAAGAAGAGAAAAACAAAGCCTTGCTCCTGCCTGATACCTCCAAGCATGAAACTTCAAGCTAGACTTTCTGGCATAAAAACTTTTCACACCATTTTTCAATAGAATAGGCCATTTACATTTGGGTAGAAGTAAATCACATCTTTTACCTGTGAAAAGAGTCACCACCACACAGGTGGTCCAATAAAAGGTATCATTTAATACTTATGTTGCAAAACATTGTATGTATTCGCTGGATACTAAAAAGGTATGCTCTGGAAATATGTTCACTAGCACTGAGAAGAAAACATGCTTTAAAAGTTCAGTTTCAAGAGATGGCTGTTCCACTAAAATCTTGATGAGGTACAGTTAAAAATGTCAGTGATAAAAAAAGACAGTTCACAACGATGAAGAAAATATAGTCCTTCTTATCATGACAACAACAAATCAGAATGAAACTGGATTTTTAAAACAATCAAGTTAATTATATTGGAGTTATTTCAGTTATGAGTTTGACATAATTTCACTAGGCTGAAATTACGATGCTGCAAGGACAGCTTCCCTTTCAGGAGAAACCAGTAGATAATCTACTTCCTTGTATTTGTAATTTTTACAATATTCACTTTAATCTTTTACTTAGCATATAATAATAAATATATTAACAACATATAATTGGGTTCATTTTGTATTTTCTTTTTTTAATTTTTATTAAAAATTTCCACCTCCTCCCCGCCCCCCATTTACCCCCCTCCCTCCTCCACCCCCCCCTCCCCTCTCCTGTCCAGAGAGCAGTAAGGGTTCCCTGCCCTGTGGAAAGTCCAAGTCCCCCCCCCCTTCGATCCAGGTCTAGGAAGGTGAGCATCCAAACAGGCCAGGCCACCCCAAAGCCAGTATGTGTAGTAGGGTCCAAATCCCACATCATTGTCCTTGGCGTCTCAGCAGCCCTCATTATCTGCCGTGTTCAGGGAGACCAGTTTTATCTCATGCTTTTTCAGTCCCAGTCCAGCTGGGCTTGGTAAGCTCCGAATAGATCAGCTCCACCAACTCAGTGAGTGGAAGCACTCCTCTCGAAGTCCAGACTTCCTTGCTCATGTTTTCCTTCCTTCTGCTCCTCATTTGGACCTTGGGGCTCTCAGTTTCGGTGCACCAATGTGTGGCTCTGTCTTTATCTCCATCCATCTCCAGATGAAAGTTCCCTCAAGGTCCTGACTTTCTTTCTCATGTTTCTCCCTCCTTCTGCTCCACGTCAGGACCTTGGGAACTCAGTCCGGTGCTTCCATTGTGGGGCTCTGTCTCCAGCTCCATCCATCGCGAGATGAAGATTCTAAGGTGATATGCAAGATATTCATCAGTATGGCTATACGATCTGGCCTTTTCCAACTCCCTCTCCTCAGCTGCCCATGGAACTAGCTAGAGGCATCTCACTGGATACCTGGGAACCACTCTAGAGTCAAGTCTCATAATAATCCTAAAATGGCTCCCTTAATTAGGATGTATGCTTCCCTGCTCCCATATCCACCCTTCCTATATCCCAAGCATCCCATTCACCCAAGCTCTCTCTATCCTCCCCTTCACACTTTGCTCTCCCCATCTCCCCCTTGCCCCCAACCCACCCCACCCCAAAGATCCCAATTTTTGCCCGGCAACTTGTCTGCTTCCAACATCCAGGAGGATAACCATATGTTTTCCTTTGGGTTCACGTTCTTATTGTCTTCTCAATGATCACAAATTATAGGCTCGATGTCCTTTATTTATGGCTAAAAAACAATCATGAGTGAATACATCCCATGTTCATCTTTTTGGCTCTGGGTTACCTCACTCAGAATAGTGTTTTTCTATTTTCCATCCATTGTGCATGCAAAATTCAAGATGTCATTGTTTTTTACCTCTAAGTAGTACTCTAATATGTATATATTCCACATTTTCTTCATCCATTCTTCCACTGAAGGGCATCTAGGTTGTTTCCAGGTTCTGGCTATATTACAAATAATGCTGCTATGAACATAGTTGAACAAATGTTTTTATAGTATGATTGGGGATCTCTTGGGTATATTCCCAAGAGTGGAATTGCTGGGTCCTGGGGTAAGTTGATCCAGAATTTCCTGAGAAACCGCCACACTGCTTTCCAAAGTGGTTGCACAAGTGTGCATTCCCACCAGCAATGGATGAGAGTACCCCTTACCCCACAACTTCTCCAGCACAGGCTATTATGGGTGTTTTTGAATTTAGTCAATCTGACAGGTATAAAGATGGTATCTCAAAGTTGTTTTGATTTGCATTTCCCTGATAGCTAAGGAGGTTGAGCATGACCTTAAGTGTCTTTGGGCCATTTGGATTTCTTCTGTTAAGAATTCTCTGTTTAGTTCAGAGTCCCAATTTTAAATGGGTTAATTAGCAATTTGAAGTCTAGTCTCTTGAGTTCCTTATATAATTTAGAGATCAGACCTTTGTCAGTTGCAGGGTTGGTGAAGATCTTTTCCCAGTCAGTGGGCTGCCTTTGTGTCTTAGTGACAGTGTCCTTTGCTTTACAGAAGCTGCTCAGCTTCAGGAGGTCCCATTTATTCAATGTTGCCCTTAATGTCTGTGCTGCTGGTGGTTATACGTAGGAAACAGTCTCCTGTGCCCATATGTTTGTAGAGTACTTCCAATTTCACCTCTATCAGGCTTAGTGTGTCGATTCATATGGAGGTCTCTAATCCATTTGGACTTGAGTTTTGGGCATGGTGATAGATATGGATCTACTTTCATTCTTCTACAGGTTGACATCCAGCTTATGCCACGCACCATTTGTTGAAGATGCCTTTTTTTCTTCCATGTGTACTTTTGGCTCCTTTATCAAAAATCAGGTGTTCATAGGTTGTGGGGTTAAGTCCGGGTCTTCTATTCGATTCCAGTGTTCGACTTCCATGTTTTTATGCCAAAACCAAGCTGTTGTCAATACTGTAACTCTGTAATAGAGTTTGAAGTCAGGGATGGTAATGCCTCCAGAAGTTCCTTTATTGTATAAGATTGTTTTGGCATTCTCATGTTCTTTCTCACTGGACTGAAGCTCCCAAGGTCCTGATGAGGAGCAGAAGGAGCGATAGAAGAACATGAGGGAGAAGTCAGGAACGTGAGGGGTGCGTTCTCTCATGGAGACGGTGGGACAGAACTAAAGGGAGATCACCAACTCCAGTTGGAATGGGACTGATGGATCATGCGACCAAACCCGTCTCCCTGAATGTGGCCAACAGCGGGGGGCTGACTGAGAAGCAAAGGACAATGGCACTGGGCTCTGATTCTTCTGCATGGACGGGCTCTGTGGGAGCCTTTCTCAGTTGGTCGATCACCTTCCTGGACCTGGGGGGAGTTAGGAGGACCTTGGACTTAGCATAGAGTGGGGAACCCTGATGGCTCCTTGGCCTTGAGAGGGAGGGAGGGGAGGTATGGGTGGACGGAAGGGGAGGGAAGGGTGAGAAGGAGGGGAGGGAAGGGTGAGGAGGAGCGGAGGGAGGGGGGAGGAGGAGGGAAAGAGATGGAAATTTTTAAATATAAAAAAAAAATAAACCATGAGAGAAAAAAAAAAGATTGTTTTGGCTATCCTGGGTTTCTTGTTTTTCCATATAAAGTTGATTATTGTCCTCTCAATATCTGTGAAGAATTTTGTTGGGACATTGATGGGGACTGCATTGAATCTATAGATTGCTTTTGGTAGAATTGCCATTTTTACTATGTTAATCCTCCCAATCCACGAGCAAGGGAGATCCTTCCATTTTCTGGTATCCTCTACAATTTCTTTCTTCAGAGAATTAAAGTTCTTGTGAAATAGATCCTTCACTTCCTTGGTTAGAGTTACCCCAAGATATTTTATGCAATTTTTGGCTTTTGTGAAAGGTGATACATCTCTGATTTCCCTCTCTACTTCCTTATCCTTTGTGTATAGGAGGGCAACTGATTTTTTGGAGCTGATCTTGTATCCTGCCACGTTACTGAAGGAATTTATCAGCTGTAGGAGTTTCTTTGGTGGAGTTTTTTGGGTCACATTATGTACACTATCATATCATCTGCAATAACGAAAGTTAACTTCTTTCCTTTCCAATATAATCCCCTCGTTTCCCCTTATGTTGTCTCATTGGTATTGCTAGAACCTCAAGCCACCATAGTGAGAGATTTAAGGAGAGAGTGGACAGCCTTGTGTTCCTGAAATTAATGGGATTGGCCTGAGTTTTCTCTCCATTTAATTTGATGTAGCTTTCGGCTTTGTAGTGTGAAGCGGCGGGCTGCTGTTCCCCGCCGCCCAGTTCCCAGCAACCGGCTAGCTTTTCCGCCACCCCGCCGCCGGCTAGCTTTACACCCGAAAATAATTACACGGAAACTGTATTCTTTTAAACTACTGCCTGGCCCATTATCTGTAGCCTCTTATTAGTTAATTCTTACAATCTTCCTTTAACCCATATTTATTAATCTGGGTAGCACCACGAGTTGTGGCTTACCAGGAGAGATCTTAACCTGCGTCCATCTCGGAGAGGAGCAGCATGGAGACTCACCACGCGACTGCCTGAAGCGTCTTCCTAACTCTACTTCCTTGTTCCCACAATTCTGTTCTGTCTACTCCACCTACCTAATTTTCTCTTAAAGGGCCAAGGCAGTTTTCTTTATTAATAATGAAAGTAACACATAAACACTCCTCCATCATTTCCCCTTTTTCTGTTTAAACAAAAAAGAAAGGCTTTAACTTTAACATAGTAAAATTACATGTAACAAAACAGTTATCAAGCAAGTATTACAGTTACAATATTTAAATCTATTTTATCTTTTATCATAACTAAGGAAAGCTATAACTATCTATTTATTCTTCAACTCCATCAAAGACTCCAGAAGGATATAATGCTACCTAAGTAAACAAGAAATAAGTAACTTATAAAACTCTAGAAATGACAGAGATAACTCGCTGCCTGGACAGTCACCCCAAAGTTCCTCTGTACCGTTGAGGCATCCATCTTCAGCCTTCAGGCCCACAGTATCCAGCAGACATTTCCATGAAGCAGAAAAATTCCAAAGACAGTTCAGTCACTTTCTGCTGTGTCCTGCAGAACGTCTCGCAGACTCTTTCATGAATCAGGAATCCCGAAAGACCATCTCACCTTTAGGCAAGTTCAGCAGTCCTCTCTCTGTGGGTTCCTTGTGTCCAGTTTATGCAACAGTCCAGGCAAGAGCAGTTTCTTGCCCAAATGGCTAACAAACTCCATAAGTAGCCTCTTCGATGCCCATCTTCCTCTTGAAGTAGATTGGTGCTGCCAGGAGCAGACGTGTCTCATTGTCATAGAAAAACCCTAAGTTATTTAAACATTAAATGCCATATTCTGCAGTCTTTGAAAGATATGAAGAATGTCTATCTAACTGAAATATATCTCTACATATCTAGAAAATCTAATAACATAACTACAAGCTTAACTATTATCAATGATTATCCATTAACAACCTATATTTCCTAATTGTACATTACATTTTTAAATGAATTACACAATCACAATACCTTAATCAAGATCAGAAATACATATACATATAACAAATTGACCTTAAAATCCATACCAATGCAAATTCATATCTATATCATCTCCCCCTTTAAATGTAAAAGAACATTTATAAGCAATATTTGGGAAAATGGGCGCAGTTTTTTCTCTCCAAACTGCTTCCTGCTGAATGGGGGCGCTGTTATTTAGGTCTTTCATGGTGTAACCTGTGTGCTAGGTTCCTCTCAGTTGTCAGTTGAGTGAAGTAATTTTTTGAAGATGTTCACAGCAACCTTTCAGGAGGGCGTGGTCTATCATACCATATTGGGATAGAAGCAATCCACAGAGTCTCATCCTCTGTGAAAACAAAAGAAGAAACTCTTTTCCAAAGCATCATGTTCTTAGATCCAAATCCTGAAGTCATACCGTTAAGATGTCCATTCTGGTCTAGCCTGGCAGCCCATATCATGAAATGTCTCTCTGTACTTAGCTCCTTTACAGTCAAAAAAATCAAAGAAAACACAATAAAATACATAATCCAGACTCTCTGTGAATTTTCCATTTTTATGCGGCTTATTTTCATTTTATCACTTTACTTTATTCTGTCTCTTTAAAGGACTTTAGCCTTTTTTTAGGCATTAACTTTATTTTTTATATTTTCTTCTTCTCTCTCTCAAGCCTACATACATTCATCCAACACTGTGGACTCATTTAAAGTCTTTTATGTCTGAATCTGTCCTATTGTGAATCTGTAATTTTTTTTACTGTCGAGAAACTTGTTTTGATTTGAGCCTTTACATTGCTAAGCCGCTTAAGACTCTAAGCTGTGACATTCCTAGGTCAAAAAACAGGTACTGTGAGCTTGCCACGCCCAGTCCACCAACATAGCTGAGCCGCTTGTGACTCTGAATTGGTTGCAGCTCTGAGCTGCAGAGCAGCGGGCTGCTCTGGATGTTGGCTCCACCTCTCTCCAATTTCAAAATGGAGGATGTACCATTTTCTACTAGCTCTGGGGCCGCCAGGTAGGAGCCGCACTCAGCACTTTAACTCTGAGACGAGCGTGCAGCACAAAACTCTTTTAATCCAAGTTACAGCCAAATCAGATGCGCAGAGCACTGCGCAGACTGAAAACACCTCTCTCTCTATGGCGGCGGCAGGAATCCGCAAACGCTGTCCCGCTCGCCTAAGCCTGATTCCGCCATCTGCCCAGGTGCAGGCAGGGAGCAGTGAGCCATTGGCATGGTCTCAGAGAACTTTCTTTCCGATACCAAGCGGGCAAGGTTTTTAAGTGGATTTAGTGACCACGTTGGAGCGGCCAATCTGTAGTGTGAAGCGGCGGGCTGCGTTCCCCGCCGCCCAGTTCCCAGCAACCGGCTAGCTTTCCGCCACCCGGCCGCCGGCTAGCTTTACACCCGAAATAATTACACGGAAACTGTATTCTTTTAAATACTGCCTGGCCCATTATCTGTAGCCTCTTATTAGTTAATTCTTACATCTTCCTTTAACCCATATTTATTAATCTGGGTAGCACCACGAGTTGTGGCTACCAGGAGAGATCTTAACCTGCGTCCATCTCGGAGAGGGAGCAGCATGGAGACTCACCACGCGACTGCCTGAAGCGTCTTCCTAACTCTACTTCCTTGTTCCCACAATTCTGTTCTGTCTACTCCACCTACCTAATTTTCCTCTTAAAGGGCCAAGGCAGTTTTCTTTATTAATAATGAACAGTAACCACATAAACACTCCTCCATCACGGCTTGCTGTAAATAGCCTTTACTATATTTAGGAATGACCCTTGTATCCCTAATCTCTCGACGATCTTTGGTCATAAAGGAGTGTTGAATTTTGTCCAAATGCTTTTTCAGGATCTAATGAGATTATCATATGGTTTTTATCCTTCAGTTTATTTATATGATGGATTACACTGATAGATTGTCATATGTTGAACCAGCCCTGCATCTCTGGAATGAAGCCTACTTGATTGTAGTGGATAATTTTTCTAATGTGTTCTTGTATTCGGTTTGCCAGTATTTTATTGAGAAATTTTTGCATCCTGTTAAGTTAGTGAGATTGGCCTGTAATTCTCTTCCTTTGGTTGAGTCTTTGTGGGTGGTTTAGGTATCAGGGTAACTGGTAGGCCTCATAAAAGGAATTTGGCAAGGGACTCTTCTGTTTCTATATTATGAAATACCTTAGGAGTACCGGTATTAGATCTTCTTGCAAGTTCTGGTGGAATTTCTGGCATTGAAACCATCTGGTACTGGGTTTTTTTGGTATGGAGGATTTTGATAAGAGTTTCTAATTCCTTTTGTACTAACAGGACTATTTAGATGTTCACACTGGTCCTGGTTAACTTTGGTATGTGGTACTTATCTAAAAACGTCCCATTTCTTTTACATTTCCAATTTTGTGGATAAAGGCGTTTGTAGTAAGATCTAATGATTCTCTGAATTTCCTCCTGTGTCTGTGGTTATGTCCCCCTTTTCATTTCTGATCTTATTAATTTGCTTTTTCTTCTCTGCCATTTGATTTAGATTGGCTAGGGGTTTGTCAATCTGTTGATTTTCTCCAAGAACCAGCTTTTGGTTTCATGGATTCTTTGGATTGTTTTCTGTGTTTCTGTTTTGTGATTTCTGTCCTCAGTTTGATTATTTCCAGTATTCTACTCTCCTAGGTTGAATCTGCTTCTTTTTTTCTAGAGCTTTCAGGTGTGTGGTTAAGTCTCACAATGAGTGCTTTCTCCATTTTCTTTAAGTGGGCACTTAGTGCTATGAATTTTCCTCTTAGCACTGCTTTCATTGTGTCCCATAGTTTTGAGTATGATGTGTCTTTGTTTTCATTACATTCAAGAAAGACTTTAATTTCTTTCTTTATTTCTTCCTTGACCCAGGTGTGGTTCAGTAGTTGACTGTTCAGTTTCCATGAGTTTGTAGGCTTTCTGGGGGTAGCATTGTTGTTGAATTCTAATTTTAATCCATGGTGATCCGATAAGATACAGGTGGTTACTAATATTTTTTTTGTATCTGTGGAAGTTTGCTTTGTTACCAAGTATATGGTCAATTTTCGAAAAGGTTCCATGAGCCGCAGAGAAGAAGGTATATTCTTTCCCATTTGGGTGGAATGTTCTATAGATGTCTTTTAAGTCCATTTGGTTCATTACCTCCATTAAGTCTTTTAATTCTCTGTTAGGTTTCTGTCTGATTGACCTGTCCATTGGTGAGAGAGGAGTGTTGAAGTCTCCTACTATTAATGTGTGTGGTTTTATGGCTGCCTTGAGTTCTAGAAGTGTTTCTTTTACATAAGTGGGAGCTTTTATATTAGGGGCATAGATATTCAGGATTGAGACTTCATTCTGAAGGATTTTTTCCTGTTATGAGTATAAAGTGTCCCTTTTCCATCTCTTCTGATTGATTTTAGTTTGAAGTCAACTTTGTTAGAAATTAGTATGGCCACACCCGCTTGTTTCTTAGGTCCATTTGCTTGATAAACCTTTTCCCAACCCTTTACTCTGAGTAGATGTCTGTCTTTGTGGTTGAGGTGTGTTTCTTGTAAACAGCAGAATGTTGGATGCTCTTTCGTATCCATCCCTTAGCCTGTGCCTTTTTATAGGTGAATTGAGTCCATTGATATTCAGTGATATTAATGACCAGTGGTTGTTAACTCCTGTCATTTTTTTTCTGGTAGTAGAGTTTGTGTGTTATCCTTTTTTGAGTTGTGCTGGTGAAAGGTCGCTAGATGTTTGAGTTATTTTGGGCATTGTTGGATTCCTTGGTTAGTGATTTGCCTTCTATTACTTTCTGCAAGGCTGGATTTGTGGCTACGTATTGTTTAAATCTGTTTTTGTCCTGGAATATCTTGTTTTCTCCATCGATGGTGAATGCAAGCTTTGCTGGGTATAGTAGTCTAGGCTTGCATCCATGTTCCCTTAGTGTCTGTAAGCATCATCTATCCAAGCTCTTTCTGGCTTTTCATTGTTTCCACTGAGAAGTCAGGTGTAATTCTGATAGGTTTCCTTTATATGTACTAGACCTTTTTCACTTTGGCAGCTCTTAATATCTGTTCTTTATTCTGTATGTTTTATGTTTTGATTATTTTATGGCGTGGGGATGCTTTTCTTTGCGATCCAGTCTATTCGGTTGTTCTGTAGGCTTCTTGTACCTTCATAGGAATATCCTTCTTAGGTTGGGGAAGTTTCTTCTATAATTTTATTGAATATGGTTTTCTGGGCCTTTGAGTTGTAATCCTTCTCCTTCTTCTGCCCCAATTATTCTTAGGTTTGGTCTTTTCATGGTATCCCAGATTTCCTGGATGTTTTGTGTTAAGAATTTGTTGGATTTGTTTTGTTCTTTAATCTGTGAGTTTTTTTCCTCTATAGTATCTTCAGAGTCTGAGATTCTTTCTTCCATCTCTTGTATTCGGTTGGAAATACTTGTCTCTGAAGTTTCTGTTCGTTTAGTCAGAATTTCCATTTCCTATCTTCCCTCGGATTGTGTTTTCTTCATTACCTCCATTTCATTTTTCAGGTCTTGTACTGTTTCCCTTACCTGTTTGATTGCTTTTTCTTGTTTTTCTTGTTTTTCTTGGTTACCTTTGAGAGATTTGTTTATTTTGTCTACCTTTTTGTTTGTCATCTCCATTTCTTTATGGCAGTTTTTTACCTCCTGTTTAAGGTCCTGTATTATTTTCATAAAGTACTGTTTAAGGTCGGTTTCTTCTATATCTTCTGGGGTAGGGTGTTCAATTCTTGTTGTTTCGGGATGTCTGGATTGTGGTGATGTCATGTTGCCTTTCATGTTGTTGGAGGAGTTCTTGCATTGGTGCCTGCCCATCTCTTCCTTCAAATGGAGCAGGGAGGTACTTGGTGTCTTAGACCAATCTTTTCTGTGACTGAATCTGGTTGGATCTCTTCAGTGCTGGAGCAGGAGCTATTCCTTGCGTCACTATCTGAAGGAGCCTGCACTCCCTTGCAGGAATCCTCAGACCTGCTTGGAGGCCAGACTCTCACCCCTTTGGGTGGATGGCGTTAGTACAGGAGCAGGACACTTGAATACACTAGGGAAGGCTTGGGAGAGGCAGGGATGTGAGAACCAAAGACAAGCCTGCTGCAGGCGCTGGAGGAAGGGGTCTGTGCTCTCTCCCACGGCAGGTTGCCCCAGGGTCGCACACACTCACCAGTCCAGATGGAACTCCACTGCACCGGATCAGGGATTCCTGGCAGCCCAGGGACGCCACCCGGACAAAAGGGCCAAGGTGGGGGCAGGGCCAGATGGAATATCACACACAGCGAACCTCACAGCACAATCTGAAGGAGCCCGCACTCCTTGCAGGAATTCCTCAGACCTGTCTGGAGGCCCTCATTTTGTATTTTCATAATAAATAATGCATTTCAAATCATACTCTTATTTACTCCATTACTCTCCCTAGTTGCCCCTCCTAAGTTTTTTTCATTTAGTGAAAAATAGGGTTTTTTCTTTCTCATATCTTAATTATTGGTATTGCCTTCTTCTACTCTTCTCAGTTTCTTCCCATCTTCCCTCCCATCAAGTTGCACTTTCCTTGGTTCTGTCATTATTTTACAAATGGGTTTAAATGGAATAATAGTAAAATAAAAGAAAAGATATAGCAAAATAACCCACCTGACCTGGAAATAATAAACAAGGAAATGAGCCCAAAAGAAGGCATGAGAAACAGACTCACTCATTCACACACTCAGGATTCCCCAAAAAACACTCAACTGAAAGTTACAATATATACACAGATAACCTGCTACATTTCCATGCAGGTCCTGTGCATACTACTTCAGACTCCATGAATCCGAATAAACTTTACTCATGTTGATTTAGAGGACCTTGTTTTCTTGGTGTTTTTCATCCCTTCTGTCTCTTATATTCTTTCTGCCTGTTTCCCCTTGAGGTTCCCTTATCTCTGAGGGATGGGATTTGGTGGATGCAACCCATCTAAGGCTGATTGTTCTGAAGACTACTGCTCTCCACATATTCTCTGTCTATGGATCTATGTATTTGTACACATAATCTGCTGTAGGAAAAAGATTCTCTGATAATGGTTGAGTAAGGCACTGATCCATGAATATGGAAAATGTTATTAAGAGTTATTGATACCTTTTAATTTGATTAGTATGTAGATTTTGGTTTTACCCTTGTTCTCTCAACTATCTTATCTTGTATTCTTGTTCACCAAAACAATATGGATTCCATCTCCTGAAGTGAGCCTTTGGTTGACAACTCAATTATATATAGCACATATAATTGTTATATATATGTAACGCAGTCAAGGGACTGGAAACTTCATTTGGTAACAAGAAAAGATGGACAATTGCAGCTTTGTGTCCTCCATTATTTGGTAATTTCATTTAGATCATTTTCATATATGTACATATTTTGGGAAGTTTCTATTGTATTAGGTTTCCATATTACTCTTCAAATGATTTTTAAAGTTAGCTTTCTTTCCCTATATCCCATAATTTTTCTCTTTCTTCCTTCTTCTTTTTAGTTGGTCCCTCCTGTTCCTTACCCTTTGCCCCATTCATCCATAACTCCATTTTGTTTCCCTTTCCTGGGTAGATATATCTGTAATGGCTAGTCACTCTATACCTAACCTCTGTGGCTCCACTTCCCCACATAGCCTTTTACACTCCTGAACTAGCCCTGTCCACCTTGAGTTTTATGTTTTTTATTTGAGTTGAACTAACAAGTTTCACTAGGGCTATTTACAGGAATATGGGTGGGAGTCATTTAATGATGTGTTACGTGCTATTGGCTATATAGCAATGGGGAAAATGACTCTTCCTCCCCCATCAACTGTTTTCTTAGTGTATAATTATCAGGGAATACAAGGATCCATGTTGTCCCTTCCATGATAAGATTTTGACTGACCCAATCTTCAGTACAACACAAGGTAACCATAGCTGCTGTGAGATCAAGAGCAAAAGCGTATTGTAACCAGAAGAGTGTTACCTACACTATTATTTACTCTTCAACTGGATCCCTTATTCTGTGAGCCTTGGAGAAGATATTGTAGCTGGATTTTCCAACTTCAAGGAGTTTATGGTTCTTCTGTTTTCAAAGCCAGTAATATTGTAATTTCCTGTATTTTACTTACACCCTAAACTTTCTATGCAGGCTTTCTCACTTACTCTTAAGGATCCATATACAATTATATTAGGAATCTCAGATTAATAATCAGATGATAGAAGATTTTAAGTGCATTACAACCATAATTTCTCTGTCATTTTACTTAATTTAATCAAAGTTTCCAGAGAATAGAAAGTGGAGGAATGGAAGTCATTATTAGATGCAACCTATCAGCCACAAATTAGATATTGGAAAAGTCTGTAGACTCTGAAAAACATAAACCTTGAACAGAACTTTGAAAGGAAGTTAGAATGTAAAAATGAACTTCAAATTGAACTTTGGGGTATCCTTTCTAAACAAATAACATCTACGTATTTGTCTTATGGCACTTTTTCAAGGTAACTTCTATGTGGCTCTTACCCACTGATGCATTTGTACATTCCTTGGTAGGTGAAGGAGGATTAGAATTATTAGGCAAAAGGAACATAGATACAGAAGAAATAACAAATAAAAACATAGGGTAGTATTGAGAAGGAGTTCCAGTGAATAATGAAAGTTCACCCTCATTTAAATGTCATTTGCTTAAATACCCTGACTCCAAAAGATAGGAGTAAGATAAAAACTGTAATAACGTGATACAAAGAATGAATAGACCAGTTCAAGGAATACATGCTACATTCTTAGTTTAACATTCTTTTGTGAAAACAAAACAAGTAATGTTCACACCCTAAACCAAAACATTCTGTAGGCAAACCACTCCCTGGGTGGAATCTGTAGTTATCTCCCTAAGGAAGTAGGAACCTAGTTGGATCTTTAGACTTTTGTTTGAGGTACAAAAAGATCTACTTCTTACTACCTGAAATACCAGGTCTGGATATTAGCACCACCTATTGATAATAATCTTGACATAACAGAACTCTCTGATTTGTTATTTGATCTGTTGACAATATTCTTAAAGGAACAGAAGTAACTTCCAACTCTCTGATATTTAGTCAAGGTAGAATGGACCCATACTTTTGGGCCTTGTCAGATACTGAGTGTAGTAATTTTGAAATACAGAATTTGGAGCTAGTTAGATACAGTCCCTACTCCTATATCTAACATCAGTAATTAAAATTTTCCAAAAGCCACACATTTACCCTTTGACTCAGTTGCTTACTCATGAGAAAATCATAAAGCTGGTACCTAATTTATAGAATCATCATGAAGGTTAAATTTTCTGTGGCTTCAGATCTAACATGTAAAGAAGCTAAAATTCACCATTCAGACTCAAAAACAAGAAAATAACTTAGCAGTATGAAATTGAACAGCTTTAATCAACTATGGAAGACTGAAATGTTAACTATTGTCACCAAAGTTGAGACAGAAAAACAAATACAGAGAATGACATATTATCTGAGCTGAAACCTACTACTACCAAAAACTTTCATGAAAAAACAGGAGAATTGTACCATAGGTCATATATTGAAGCTTGATCCCAAGGATTCTTCTACGTTTTGTGAAGGACTATTTTGGCTATGAGTTTTGGCTATGTTGCGAACATATGTCACCAGGTATAGGCTTAGCAAGTTCATAAGCCCTGGCCCAGCTCCCCTCAATATTTTCTACGCTCCATGCCTGCTTGTCTGTAGCCATTTTCCACACCATGATGTTCATGGTCTTGCCCTCTGAAATTGTAAGCAAGAGCCCAGTTAAATGCTTCGTTTTATAAGTCCCCATAGTCATGGTGACTCTTCACAGTGGTGGAAAACTAAAATATGGAGGTTCAATTTGGTCAAGTCAGAAAAATTTAGAAAATAGTATGTGTTGGCAGAGATCACTCATTCATTTTCTGGCTGCCCAGTCCCAAAATAAATACACAGAAACTATATTATTTGCAATACTATTTAGCCATTATGTTAAGCATTTTTCTAGCTAGCTCTTATATCCTAAATTAATCTATTTCCATTAATCTGTATACTGCCACATGTCTGTGGCTACCCAGGCAAAATTTTGGTTTCTGTCATAGCTTCTGACTCTGCCTTACTCTATCTATATATCTTTTACAGCCTGACTATATTCTCTTTGGTCCATTGGCCAAAAGCAGGCTTCTTGATTAACCATGGCAATAAAAACATATTCATAGCATACACATCAAGTATGGGGGGGAATTTCCTACTGATAATCTAATATCTTTTTATTTTTTAAAATAATCTTTTCTATTTTACATACCCATCCCAGTTCCCCCTCCTCTTCCCACTCCTCTTACTTTATCCCCAGCCCACCCCCTATCCATTATTCAAAAAGGGTAATGCCTCTCATGGGGAGTCAACAAAGTCTGTCACATCACATTGAGGCAGGACCAAGGTTCCCCAGTATATAAGCTGAGCAAGGTATCATCACTCCATAGAGAATGGGCTCCAAAAAGTCAGTTCATGTGCTAGGGACAAATTCTTATCCCACTGTTAGTGGCCCCATAAACTGCCCAAGCCACAAAACTATCACTCATATTCAGAGGGCCTAGTTTAGTCTATGCAGGTTTGCCAACTGTCAGTCCAGATTCAGTGAGCTCTCACTAGCTCAGGCCAGCTGTTTTTGTGGGTTTCCCATCACAATCTTGAACTCTTTGCTCATATTATCACTCCTCTCTCTCTCTCTCTCTCCAGCTGAACTCCAGGAACTCATCCCAGTGCTTTGCTGTGGATCTCTGCATCTGCTTCCATCAGTTACTATATGAAGGTTCTAGTTTTATGATGACAATTAAGATAAAAATTGAATTGTTTTTCCAGAAGTTTAAGTAGATTCTCACAGGGAATGTCAACTAAAACTCAGCTATGCTTCTGGAGGAAGAAATGAAGAAAGAAATAATTTCACAATTTGTTGGAACATTCTACTCTTCTTAACATGGTCTATAATAAAGTAAAAGAAACAGGTTTTACTAGAACTTAACCTACTAAGGCTTTCTCAGAACCTACATTATGTGGTAGAAAGAAAATACTTATCTATTTTGTTCTAGTCAACATGATTTTCAAAAAGTTAGGGATGATTTATACTAAAAAGTGCTTGTGAATTTCAGAGTTCAAACAAGATCACTAAAGTGCTGAGAATATATTCCATGTTTGTGTATGTAACAGTGCTTATTGTATAAGTACCCAGTAAGAGAGTATCAAAATACATGAAGCAAGAGCTGATAAATATGAAAGAAAAATAAATAAATTAATCTATTATTCTAGGTTGAAGAGTCATTATTAAAATTTCAATTATTCTCAAGTTGATTTATAAACTCATTTCAATTCTCTAAAAGTTATATTCTGGATATTACATAATTGTTCTAAAGCTTTTATGAACAGACAAAAAGACAGTGTAATGTTGAATGTAAAGGATGAAGTAGGAGATATCACTTAATTTCGCATTTCCATTTAAATACATTATTTGTGAGACTGTAGTATTGGCAAAAGCTACATAGAAAAATAGAAAAGGAGAGTCTCAAAAGTAACCCATGTAAGTAGTGTGAACTTGAACTTATATTTGACAAATTAACAAAAGAACATAGTGAAGTTCAAATGATCTTTTAGTCACAAATGCCAGAAAACTTTGGACAGCCACATATAAAACAAAAGGAATCCCAGTATAGAACTTTCACCCTGTACAAATTTTAACTGAAGATGGAACATATAGCTAAATGTCCAATAGAAAAGTATGAAATTCCTAGTAGATAACATGGCAGAAAATCTAAGTGCTCTCCAGTGTGACTATGACTTTCCAGTGACACAGAATCTCACTCTGTAGATCAGGCTAGTCTGAAACTTACTATGACTGTTAGGCAGGTCTAATAAGCAAGGCAATCTTCTGTCTTAGCCTCCCAGCTGCTAAGATATCATTTGTACATAAGCACATCAATTTTTACTTTTTTAGTATCAAAGGTGACCTTGGTGTAAATAATGATAAGCAGAAATAAAATTGGTTTAATTATTATTAATTTAAAAGAAAATATTCTGTTCTACTAAATAAATCACTGAAATAATTAAAGGACAAGATTAAGATTTTCATAAATTATTTGAGAACACATATTGTGTTTTAAATTATTTTTATTTTAAACTATATTTGTGTCTGCTACAACTGGTAGATTGGTATTTTTTTGATACTCCTAACAGTGGGAGCAAGTGTATCTCTGACTATTGTACCTGCTCTTGAGACTCTTTCCATCTTATTGGTTTGCCTTGTTAAGCTTCAATATGAGGATTTTCACATGTCTTATTGTATCCTATTTTGTCCAGTTTGGTTCTCATTACTTGGAGGTTTGCTCTTTTCTCAAAAGGAAACAGAGGAGGTGTAGTGAGAGCAGCAGGCCACGTTCCCACCGCCCTGTTTCCCCCCCACCCAGCTAGCTTATGACCCAAAATAACAACACACAAACTGTATTCATTTAAACACTGCCTGGCCCATTAGTTCCAGCCTCTTATTGTCTAATTCTCACATTTTGATTAACCAATTTCTAATAATCTGTGTAGCACCATGAAGTGGTGGCTTACCGCAAAAGATTCAACATGTCTGACCTGGTGGCTGGCTTCATGGCATCTGCCCCAGAGAGGAGAGGCATGGCAATTGACTAACTTCCCAGCATTCTGTTCTGTCTACACCACCTATCTAAATCCTGCCCTATCAAAAAGCCAAGGCAATTTCTTTATTAACCAATGAGAGTCTTCCATCAGGAGGAGTGGATCTAGGAAGAGGTTATATCAGGGCGAGCTAGAAGGAATGGAGGAAGAGTAAACTTGGATTTGAATGTCTATTTTCAAAGAATAAAAATATAAGTTTCATAAATTATTGCAAAACACAAATTTTCTTTTAAATTATTTGTATTTTAAGGTTTAGTACAAAGCTGCACATAAAAACATAGATTCATTTTTTTGCTTTGATTGTTATTTTTGTCATTTTGGTTTTGTTGCTTGTATTGATTTATGTATTAATATTTTTTACTAGAAAAAAATAGATAAAACATAATTAGGGTGGGTAGGAGGGTAGGTAGGAGAATGTTGTGAGAGTGGTATACTGAATATTTACAAATATATTGTAAAATTTTCAAACCAATGAATTCTTAATAAAACATTGAAAATAATCATATATCAAAATTAACCAGAAAAAGTTTATGCAACTCAATGAAATTTACAGTTAAAGTTGAATACTTACTTTCTCATGGACTATAAACTGAGATATTACAAAATCTCATAAAATTCAACAAAGAGTATAATAAAACTCTATAGACAGGCATTGTGGCCTTGTCCTACTTAGGTTCAGTATTCAACCTGACAATGTCCAGCAGTTTTCCGAGGAAATCAAAATTGAAAATTGTCTTCATCAGACTGTTCTATAGCCCTATCTATTTACCCTATATTTTATTGTTAATCAATCTAATAATGGTCAACACACTTTAGTGTGGGTACCATACCTAGGCTTGTAAGGTAAATGAGCAGAAGCTACTAAGTGAACCAGTATGTAATGTTTCCCTGTAGTTTCTGCCTTGATTTCACTCAATAGGTTGTGACCCAAAATAATAAAATATATTAAAGACATTAATCTTCAAGGGAAAATAAAAAAAACTAAATTTTAAATTGGTGAAATGCAAAAGTATATAAAAAGTGAACAAATAACCATGGGAAAGATATCATGTATCATTAGAAATTAAAATTAAAATTATTATGAAATGTTTCAATCCATTGTAAAAGCCAAAACCTAAAATACTGTTAACTCCAAGAGATTCTGAGCATGGAGAACAATAAGAACTTTCATTTATTCCCAGTGGGAAAAGTACAGTTGCTTTAGAAAGCAATCTGGTAGGATTTTACAAAGTTCAACACTATTCATAATGCATGCTACCTCAATTGATATTCTAGACACTTACCTGCACAAGTTCAAAACTTATGTTCAAGCAAAATTTAATGAGGATGTATAACAGTTCATATTAGAAAAATACCCTTAAAGTAACTGAGATGCAATTCACTAGTTAATTAGAATAAAAACAGTGATAGATCAACAATGGAGGTATTATTCAGTGGCAAAAAAAGAAATAAATCAATATCCACCAAAAGTTATAGAAGAAGTTAAAATATATTATCATGTAATAGATAGTAATCAATAAATGTTTTTATATATAACATTATTAAACAAAGTTATGAAGATATACAAATTATTAGTATATACAAGGGGAAGTGAAGGCATAAATTACAAACAATCCCACACCAGTTTGGAGTTATGATTAATAGAATGGTTATTTATTTAAAGGGGAAAAAATTTACAGATCACCGTCCCAGCCAACAGCCCTCTGCGCAATTAGGAAGGGAGCCTAGTCGCTGGAAGCAGAGCTTGGAAGCCAGAGAGCGAGCGGAGGGAAGTGGCCGCATTTTTAAACAAGAGAGACCACGCCCCAATGGGCTGGTATCTCAGTGGCTATTGGCTGAAGAGAGCAGAAGGAGCTCCCGCAACACCTCCCCTTTTGTTAAGTAAGAGAGTTCTAAACCTACTATAAAATTATATACAATAAGCACAAATACTCCTATTCCAACTAGCTTAAGTCTTGTATAATAAATAACTTGGCCAAGTCATGAGAGGAAAGTAACTACATTTTATATAGTCTTTAACCCCATCGAAGATCTGAAAAGGGAGATAATGTACCTCGAGTAATTAGGAAGTGCAATTAAAACACTTACAGAACCATGCAACAAATCACAGAGACAACTAGCTACCTGGGCAATCACCCAAGGTCACGATTACAGCATTGAAGCAACCCAAACTTTGGCTAAAGGGCCTAACATACCATTTTCAAAGGCAAGATACTTTTCAAAATTATCTTACCCTGTCTTGGCAGGATATGACAGTCCTGTTTTATCCATTTATGGATAATCTGTATCTCTGTCAGTGGTTGAAGTATGGGCATTTCTTTGCTCAAAGGCCAGTTCTGCCAAGAAAAAGGCTCCAGGTGGAGTGTCTTTGGTGCTCAACCTTCTTTCGGGAATAGATCGGTGTTGCCAGGAGCAATTGTGTCTCACTACCATGGAACTCTGAGTTAAATTAAAGGCCATTTTCTACAGCTCTTTGAAGAGGGTTGAAGATTACCTATCTATACTGAGTATAATCTCTATGTATCTAACGAACCTGATTAGTCTAATTATAAATGACAAACATAGATGACTATTAATCTATATAATTCTCAATACCTATCTAACTTAAAGACTAAGACAATAAACAACTGTGCAATAAATGAGGACAATATGACCTCCAACAATAAACAATGTACAAATATACAATGCAATATGGTAAATATATATCAATACATAAACAATATATAAATATCTTAATCAGAGGTAGAAATGTACACTGCAATATGGTAAATATATACTATATATATATATATATATATATATATATATCAATACAATATGTATCAATACATAAATGTTTTAAACAAAGGTAGAAAACATTGCATACAATAATCAATATAATTTAAACTTTGTATCAATATACATCAATACCAATATTTGTCTAAAAACACTAACTCACAATTACAAATATACTACATCCCATCATCCAATTATCCCTCTTTTTTTTTTTCAAAAGATCCCTGAGCTTATAAAATTCCTCCCCTAACCCCCAACCCTCAAAAGTATACTAATTATAATCAACCCTTAATGATGTCCCTAAACCCAAGGACAAACTTTATGGGGAGAGGGGACGTCGTCCTCTAGAATTACTTCCAGCTGTCATGGGGGCGACGTCTTTCTGGGGGATCCTGTGAAAGTAAAATGATGGTTAAATTTCAAGATCGATGTCTTTTAAAATTGCGAATAGTCTCTGAGTATTTTGTGCAGGTCTGGCCATAATGTACAAGATGTGCACCATTTCAGCTAACCAAGTTGGAACCGTCTTGTGCAGCTGGTACCCAAAATAGGTCTTGTAGTTGTAGTAGCGCTATCAGTATCATGACGTCATATCAACCAGGTGGAGTTGTTGTTATGGGGCCCCATCTTCTTCCTGGAAACTTCAAATGTCACTGCAGGAAAAACTCATTGTTCATTGTGGAAAACTTAAACATTAATCATATAGACATATACAGACATACATATATTCAATGAAAGGCATGATAGATATATTCAATGAAAAGTATTAGAGATATGAAGAAAAGCAAAGATGTTTTCTAAACTCATATTTCTTTCTGTCCCATATCATGGCTCTTGACATGAGACAGAAACTCCAGAAACTCTGGGTTTTCTCTTAATAACAGGCTTGGAATTAGAGAGGGACTGAGCCAGAGTCCAACTCCAAAACCAGCTCTATAAATTTAGAAATATGATTTAGTATATTTTACTTATGGAACTTATTCAGTTTTCTTGATAATCGCTATTGGGCAGTTATTTTTCCATCTGTCAGTATTCAAACATCCAGAGACCCTTGAATTTTTCAAAGATGAATGTTTTCCTGTGGAGATAAGAACAGAACCCTGCCCCCATTCTATATGTTTTTCTACCACCTACATGAATATCATCATTGTGGATGAGTTGTCAATTTTACCTTTCCAAGAGGTTTCTCCTCTTCAAATCAAACCTTTATAAATTTTGATGGTATCCACAATTTTCTTCTCCTGTGGAAACAAGAGCAAAACCCCTTCCCCAACGTGGCACATCTCCTGGCTTCCATTGAGAGGTCAGCACATCTTTGAAATAAATCGGTTGATTTAGTTCAGCAGACTTTTCATTACCCAATGTCTTTCTGCTGCTGTTGTTCCTTTCTCATTAGCGTTAAGAAAATTCAAGGTTAATAAAGCATTATGCAATCTATTTCTGGGGGTATTTTCTGCCCCTTTCTGTTTGTTCAGCATATCCTTTATAGTATGATTTGATCTTTCTATAACTGCCTGACCTGTAGGATTATTTGGTATACCTGTAATATGCTTTATATTATAGTAATCAAAAAAGCGTTTCATTTTCTTAGATACATATGCTGGACCATTGTCTGTCTTTATTTGTGCAGGTATACCCATAATGGTCATAACTTCCAATAAATGTGTGATTACTGAATCAGCCTTTTCTGAGCTCAGGCAGTAGGCCCATTGAAACCTGAATATGTGTCTATGATGTGGTGTACATAGTTTAATTTACCAAATTCCATAAAGTGAAACACATCCATCTGCCAGATTCATTCCTTTGAGTACCCTTGGGTTTACTCCCTGCAGGCAAGGGTGTTTGATTATAGAAAGAACAAGTAGGACATCTCTTTATAATCTCCTTAGCTTGTTGCCATGTGATGGAAAATTCTTTCTTTAGGCCTTTACTATTGACGTGATGCTTTTTATGAAATTCTGAGGCCTTCAACACACTTCCAATCAATAATTGATCAATCTCAGCATTACCTTGTGCTAGAGGACCAGGCAGACCCGTATGGGACTGGATGTGTGTGATGTACACTAGACCAAGCCTATTCCTAATTACATCTTGTACCTGGATAAATAATGAAGTCAACTCAGTGTCATCTGGTATAAATTCAGCAGCGGTTTCAATATGCAAGATAACTCTTTCTGCATATTTTGAATCTGTAACTATATTAAGAGGTTCGTTAAAATCCCTTAGCACCATAAGAATGGCATATATATTCTGCCTTCTGGACAGAATTATAAGGGCTTTGTTCCACCTACTCAATTAATCTGACTTATAACCTGCTTTCCCTGATTTATTTGCATCAGTATAAAACGTACGGGCTCCAGTTATTGGAGTATCACGTACAATTCTAGGAAGAATCCAAGAAGTTCTCTTTATGAGGTTAAGTCTATCACTTTTGGGATAGTTGCTATTAATTTCTCCAAAAAATTAGCACAAGCTCTTTGCCATGGTTCATTGTCCTTCCCATAACTTTTTAATTTCCTCAGTAGTAAAAGGCACTATAATTTCTGATGGATCTATACCTGCTAGTTGACGAAGTCTCAGCTTACCTTATATAATTAATTCAGAGACTTTTTGCACATAAGTTTTTAATTTTTTACTTGGTTTATTAGGTATAAATATCCACTCTAAAATAATATCTTCCCTCTGCATTAAATCCCTGTAGGAGAAATTCTGGAAGGTAATATGACTAGAATGCAGCTAAGATTTGGGTCCACCCTATCCACATGTGCCTCCTGTAATTTTTCCTCAATCATTGACAGTTCCTTTTCTGCTTCAGCTGTCAGTTTTCAGGGACTATTCAAATCTTTATCACCATCTAAGGTTTTGTTTAAATTAACTATTAGGTCAGGTGTTATCCCAACAACTGGTCATAGACTGGAAATGTCTCCTAACAATCTTTGGAAGTCATTAAGAGTCTGTAAACTGGTCTCTCCTAATTTGAGCCTTTGCATTTTAATTTTCTCTAACCCTATTCTGTAACCTAGGTAATTAATAGAATTTCCACTTTGAATCTTTTCAGGGGCAATTTGTAATCCCCATTTAGGCAAGACTTTCTTTATTTCTTCTTCAAACATCCTTTCTAACGTATCTTTATTTGAATCAGACAACAAAATGTCATCCATATAATGATAAATTATGGACTTGGGAAATTGCTTACGAATTATTTCCAATGGCTTACTTACAAAATATTGGCACAATGTAGGACTATTGAGCATACCCTGTGGGAGGATAGTCCATTGATATTTCCTTGTAGGCTGAGAATTATTATAAGTAGGCACCGTGAAGGCAAATTTTTCTCTATCCTTTTCTTGTAAAGGTATAGTGCAAAAACAATCTTTCAAATCAATAACTATAAGAGGCCATCCTTTTGGTAATAGAGAAGGCAAAGGAATTCCAGATTGTAGTGGGGCCCATAGGTTGAATTACCTTGTTGACAGCTCTTAGATCTGTCACCATTCTCCATTTACCAGATTCTTTTTACAACAAACACAGGATAATTCCAAGGGCTGGTTGATTCCTCAATATGGTGAGCGTCTAGTTGCTCTTGTAATAGCTGTTCCAATGCCTGTAATTTATCTTCAGCTAAAGACCATTGTTTAACCCATATTGGCTTCTCAGTTAGCCATTTTAAAGGTAGGGCTGTTGGTACCTCTAAAGTTTTGTTAGTTGCTTTATGTTCTTGTACAGCCTGAATGGCTGGTGACTTTTGCGCATAGTACTTTATTACATCCTTCCTGAGACTGCAGGAATGTTAATCTGGGTATTCCATTGTTGTAGCAGGTCACGGCCCCATAAATTTATTGCAATAGTGGCTATATATGGCCTTAGTCTTCCTATTTGCCCTTCAGGCCCTATGCATTCAACCCATCTTGTGCTTTGTTTTACACGAGATAGGGTTCCAATTCCCAGGAATTGAACATCTACCTCTTGAAGAGGCCAATTCGGTTGCCAAGATTCTGGAGTAATGATACTTAACATCCGCACCTATGTCTAATAATCCTTCAATAAAAATGCCATTTATACAGACTCTTAGCTTTGGTCTTTGATCGTTAATAGAAGTCTGCCAAAATATACGTTTACTCTTTCCATTAGATTTTTTGACTCGTCCTCCACATGTAATTCATAATTTAGATGAGTATTACTTTTTACAGCAGAAATTGGAGCTTTTAATTTTCTTGGTGAGGCACATTCTCTACTGTGACTGGGAATGACTGGGCCACTGTTGGCTTGGGGGCCTGCGAGAGGCCCCTCAAGGGGTTTCCCAAAGGTATCAGGTTGCCTTGTCTGTCTGTTGTTGACCTGCATTCATTGGACCAATGTCGGCCTTTGCCGCATCTCCTACATATACCTGAAGGCCGAGGTCTCCTATTTTTGTCATTCCCAGAGGAGATATTATTCCTAGAAGTTCTTTGTCTGCAATCTCTTTGCAGATGTCCTAATTTACCCCAATTAAAACACCTGGCAGTTTGATGTCTCCTCATTGCTTTGGAAATTGCTTCTCCTACCCAAGATTTCATCATTATAGCTAAATGTCTCAACATTCATCGTATGCTGAATCCATTCATCCATAGGTGCTGATCTAGACTTTAAAGGCCCAATTATCTTTTTGCAATCTATATTTGCATTTCAAAAGCTAGAGATTCAAGAAGTATTCATCTAGCTTCTGGGTCTGTTACCCCTATGTCCAGAGCCTTAACTAATCTCTGCAAAAAGTCAACAAAGGGTTCTCTCTGTCCCTGCCTATTCCTGGTATATGATTCAACCCTTTTCCCTGGATCTTGTATTCTATTCCAAGAATTTAAGGCTGCCTTGTGACATAATGACAATACTTCTTCATCATAAAGAGCTTGGACCTGTGGATCAGCATATGCTCCTACACCAAGAATTTGATCTTGGGAAACCTCCATGCCTTTTGGTCTTCCTTGCTGTTCCATATGTTTGGATTCTTCTCTGAAATAAATTCCAAACATCAAGGAAGGTCCATCATCTAAAACCACAGACACTAACTGAGAGAAATCATGGGGTGTAGCTCTGACATCAGAAGCCCAAGTCCTTATCATTTCCTTAACAAATGTAGAGTGCAAGCCATAATTAATGACAGCTTGCTTGATTTCTTTTAGATCATTTATTTCTATTGGCTTCCATCTAGCTTCTTTGACTCCCTTTGAGACTTTAGAAATTGACGCTTTGTCAGAATAAATTACAGGGTATGTCGCTAAAACCCTGGGTAAGCCAGTTCTAATAGCTGGTGGTGGCATTGTATCCTGTCATTGTGCCTCCTCACTCTGTTGACCAGCTCCAATAATTTCTTCAATCTTTCTAAGTCTTTTTATTATTGGCTCTCTTAAATCCTGAATTTTCTGACCTGCCTGAGTTTCTAGTAAAGATTGTATGGTTCTTAGGAGTGCCATATTCTTCCTTAATGATAGAATATTGAAAATACTGAAACCTAGTAACCAGTAAATTAAGGTATCCCCATAGTCATATAAACCTTGCATGATATATAACATTGTATTAATAAACAAAACAGTAAAATTTGCATTGGAAACAAAAACTTCCATATTACCTATTATCCGGGAGGTGGCACTTTTGTAAAGTTGCGACTAAAACTGCTGCAAAAGTGACTAAAACAGGATTCTATTTCAGTGTCTGCCTTAGTATTTGTTAAAAACTGGGAAATACGAGTTGCTCAACAAAGAAAATGTAATTAAATCAATTCCTTACACGGAACCAGAAACCCAGAACCCAGGGGTAGAGACGAGCAACCCAGAAGCCGCATATGGCCTCCAAGTGACAGAGTTGCCCTGAGGGGCTGCAGTTTTCGGCAACCGCCTTCACTCTGGCTAGCAAGGGAGATTTAAAAACGACTCAGTAAGAGCAAACCAGGTGAGTAGAGACTGTCTGGGCCTGTGGAGTTTAAATCCACGTGGGGAATGGAAGCCAATCTGAGGCGTGTAAAGAGAAAGGCACAGGCCACAGCTGAGGGAGGAAGGGCTCACACCACGCGGAGCTGGCGGCAGGCAGCCGAGTGGGGAAGGAAGGGTCCTAAAACCAACGTTTGGGCGCCAGTTGAAGGCGTAAATCACAAACAATCCCACACCAGTTTGGAGTTATGATTAATAGAATGGTTATTTATTTAAAGGGGAAAAAATTTACAGATCACCGTCCCAGCCAACAGCCCTCTGCGCAATCAGGAAGGGAGCCTAGTCACTGGAAGCAGAGCCGGAAGCCAGAGAGCAAGCAGAGGGAAGTGGCCGCAGTTTTAAAAAGAGAGACCACGCCCCAATGGACTGGTATCTCAGCGGCTATTGGCTGAAGGAGCAGAAGGAGCTCCCACAACAGGGAAGAGGAGAAAGAATAAAGTGGTTGAGCAAGGATTTGTCACACAGTAGTGTATAATATTAAAATTGCAGATGCATGTCATTATACACTTCTTCCAACCCCTCAAACATGGAATACCAATTGCAAGCTACAAAACAAAATTATTGATTTATGGATATATATATATATATATATATATATATATATATATATAGTCAATGTAAATTAATTGAGTATAGCAATATATGATTGTCATACAGGGTTTGTTTGTGTGTGAACATGTATATGGCATGCATATACATAGAGTTCAGAGGCCAGTTGTCAGGAGTTGATTCCTTCTTTCTACCTAATTTCTGAGGTATGGTCATTCTTGTTTCTGTAGTGTATATTCTAGGCTATCTGACCAGCAATCTCTTGACATGTATCTACCTCCTGAGATACAGAGATGGTTCAACAAACAAAAATCTATCAATGAAACTCACCATATAAATAAACTGAAAGAATAAACCATATGATCATCTCATTGTTGCTGAAACATATTAGACAAATGGAACATATTTGTCTAACAACACCCCTTTATGGCAAAGGTCTTAGAGAGATCAGGGATACAAGGAACGTATCTAAACATAATAAAAGCAATATACAGCAAGCTGACAGCCCACATCAGATTAAATAGAGAGAAACTCAAAGCGATTCCACTAAAATCAGGAACAAGACAAGGCTGTCCACTCACTCTGTATCTATTCAACATAGTTCTTGAAGTTCTGGATAGAGCAATAAGACAACAAAAGGGGATCAAGGGGATTCAAATTGGAAAGGAAGAAGTCAAACTCTCACTACTTGATGCTATGATAGTATACATAAATGATCCAAAAATCTCTATTAGGGAATTCCTACAGCTGATAAATAACTTCAGTAATGTGGCACGATACAAGATCAACTCAAAAAAATCAGTAGCCCTCCTATATGCATCTATTTGAAAAATAGCTATAGAATGTTCAAATAGGTATGTACATTGGTAGCAAATAAAAAATAAACTGAATTCATCATGTTAATTTAGCTCATGAGGTCAGCAAATTAATAGGTATTTTTCAGCAGTTTATTTTTTTCCTTTCATTGGCAATTTTGCTGCTCTATTTTGTACAAATTAAATTTAAAATATGATTCACATCCTGTAGTTGTTGTAGTAGGCTGACATAGAAAATCCAAAAGATTGGAAATGCTGGTTAGATTATGGTTCCTAAAACACTGTGATGATTGTCCCATAAAATTATGTCACACTTCTTTTGCTGAGATGCACCACTCACTTAATGTTTTTCCCTCATTCAAAATAATTAAATTTTCATTTGAACCTATGAGAAAACCCTACTCCTTGAGGATTTTCACTTTGAGTTTAGTAATTGAACATTTATAAAATTGCCATTTTTAATGCTGGTTCTGATCCATTTAAGTTTCCAGCTGATTTCATTGTACTGACTTCTGTGAACAGAGTCCTTTAACCCTAATTGCTTGTAATCACATAAATAGAGAACTACTCAAGACATTACCATAGTCCGAGGTCAAATGTAATAAGGCTTGGAAGCAGGACAATATAAAGATTAATTGGGCTTAACTATTCTAACTGGGTTATTGTGTCTCCTCAAAGCCTCAATGTCTTCATCTATAAAAATGGGGGAGAAAATAATAGCTGCTTATATTGTTATTAAGAAGCTTCAGGTAGGGAAAGGACATAATTACATACAATAACACATGATTTATATTGAATATCTATGGGAACTCAAAGACAACATTCATATTATGCTGTGAAGAGGAAGGAAACATGTAGAGAGGTCACATTTATTAGGATTCTTCCAAGTATCCTTGGCCATTTCACTTTCTCCATCCCCTGAAGCAAAACTCAATGATGGCCTCTGTGGTTTATTTTGGCTTATTCAATCTTATGAGTCAATATCAACAGGAGTGGAGGATTAGAACTGTATCTGTAATTACATCTTCATCATCTCAACATCTGAAAAGAATTCATCTCAGCATTTGAAAGGATATTTGAATTATAATATTTTCATGACCAGTTTTGTTCTGTAAATGCACTTTTAAATTTTGTTTTAGTTTATGCGTTTGGGTCATTGTCTTTATATGTATCTGTGTACCACATGCATGTAATTCCTTCAGAGGCTACAAGAGTCTGGTGGATGCTTGAGAACTAGAGTTGTAGACAACTGCAAAAGTATGACTTAGGTGTTGGTAATTGAAACTGTATCCTCTACAAAAGGATTAAGTGCTCTTAACTGTGGATTCCCTCTGCAGATCCCATAGATTCATGTTTTAATGGGAGCATGATAGTGTATGGGGGATTATTTAAAAACAAGTCATAGAAATTATGCCATATTTCCTGTAGAACTGATGCATTGACAGTGCCAAATATGTTAGGATATATGGGCTCCAAAGCTTAAATGGGAAACAAAGCCACTGAAACATGCTGTCCTTGTTGATGTTAAAGTAAGCCTTATTTATCTTTCAATCGTGTGTGAAAAAAATAAAAAATAAAATGGCCTCACAAGGTACAGTGGCATGTTGGAATTTTATAATTTTTATTTTATCACATAAATTTTAAAGGTAACTATTATGAACACATTTTCTCATAGTAGTATGATAGACTTTCCATCAGTAAATATCTGAATAACTGAAGACAAAACATAATGATTGATTTCTAACATTAGTAGCTTTCGGGAAGAGGTAGGGGAGGAAAATAAAAACTTGGCAAAAAAACGGGTCTCTATTGAAATGGGACTGGTGAGATGTGTGCTATGAGCTTGAATTTTGTCTTACTAGCTCTGAACCATCTTGCTTTCTTTATTTAAAAAACACCGGAGTTCCTTTATTGGGATTGGGTTACATTTAACTGAGTTGCTGGCTAAAGAGGACACATGGGAATCCCTAACCATTCAGGTCATTGCCCAAAAGGTTGTTCTCTACAAATTGATGGCAAGGCCCCACTGCTAAAGATACATAGTCAACTTATTGAACGTGAACAATCCAGCTTGTGCAGAGGTAGAGCCATAACTACTACATTATATTGTCTTTGATATTAGGTAGTCTGTATGTTAGCAAATAATATTTAAAAATTCTAACACTATAAAAGGAGACAAAATCCATCACAAACTCCAGGGTCAACAATTATGATATTCCTGAAAGATATGCTGGTCCTAGAGCTGAAAGGAGAAGTGGGTATATGTTACCACTCCTAAGTCAGAATCTAGTTGTAAATAATCATTTGCAAATAAAAATTTGGTTTCCTCTTAGTGAGTTTGTCATAGTTAAGGTTTCGACTGCTGTGAAGAGACACCATGACCATCACAACTCATAAAGTAAAACATTTCATTGGGGCTCATTTACATTTTTAGAGGTTCAGTCCATTATCACCATGGCAAGGAACATGATGGTGTGCAGGCAGACATGGTACTAGATTAGTAGTTGAGAATCTTACATCTTGCAGGCAACAGGAAGTTGACTGAGACACTGAGCATAAGAAAACTCAAAGCCACTTCAACAGTTTCATATGTCCTCTAAGGTGGCCATACTCACTCCAATAAAACCATACCTCCTAATAATACCATTCCCTATGAGATTATTGCATTCAAGGTACCACAAAATCTCACTGGGAAACCAATCTTGTCTAAAGGGTATTTTGCATGTCCAGAAGGAGATGGTCAACAGAAATAAACTCAAAAGCATCTTTCTAGGTTTCTTTGTCTCCTAATGTAGTGTTAGGGCCTTTAAAATATTATTTTCATTTAAATCATTTATCATGTGTAATTTTTGCCCTACAGGTTCTTTGTGTATATGTACTGGATTCCAATTTGGTGTTTTTATGGTATTCCTGAGTGTACAAACCACTGGTATCTTTATCTATATCTGTTTCTTGCGCTGCTTCTTTCATTCCTTTCTTTCTATTTGTTTTGTCTTTCTTTGATGTATTAGTTTTAGCTCTGTTGTTTACAGTATATTTCTTTTATCATTAGCCCTTAGAACCTTGTTAATTTTTTTAATGAGAGACAGAACAGGGATGGACCCAGATAAGAGGAGATGGGGAGAGGAAATATAAGGCATAGAAGGAGAGGAAACTATAATCAGGGTATATTACATGATAAAAGAAATCTATTTATTTATTGCTTGATTGATTGATTAAAAATTTCCACCTCCTCCTCCTCTCCTCCCATTTTCCTCCCACTCCCCCCATTCTTCCTCCTTCTCCCTCACCAGTCCTAAGAGAAGTCAGGGTACCTGGCCCTTTGGGAAGTCCAAGCGCCCCCCCCCCCCCGCCATCCCTGTCTAGGAAGGTATGCATCCAAACAGACTAGATTCCAAAATGCTTCTCAGTCAGCCCCCATTGTCAGCCACATTCAGAGTCTGGTTTGATCACATGCGCATTCACTCCCATTCTACCTGGCCTTGGTGAGCTCCCATTAGATCAGTCACACCACCTCAGTGGATGGACGCACCCCTCGTAGTACTGACTTCTTGAATTTTGCATGCAAATGGATGGAAATAGAAAACACTTTACTGAGTGATATAACCCAGACCCCAAAAGATGAATATGGTATGTACTCACTCATTACTGGATTCTAGCCATAAACAAAGGATATTGAGCCTATAGTTAGTGATCCTAGAAAAGCTAAATAATAAAGTGAAAACAAAGAAAAACATATATTTATCTTCCTGGAAATTAGAAGTAGATAAGATCGTCGGGCAAAAGTTGGGAGAATGGGAGTAGGGGTGTGGTGGGGGAAGGGGAGACGGGGAGAGATAAGGGAGAAGGGGAAGATTGGGGAGAGCTTAGGGGAGTGGGGGGTGGAGATGGAGGAAGGGTGCATATGGGAGCAGGGAAGAAGATATCTTAATTAAGGGAGCCATTTTAGGTTTGGCAAGAGACTTGGCTCTAGAGGGGTTCCCAGGTGTCCAAGGAGATGTTCCCAGCTAGGTCCTTGGGCAGCATAGGAGAGAGTGCCTGAACTGGCCTTATCCCATAGCCACACTGATGAATATCTTAAATATCAACGTAAAACCTTTATCCAGAGATGGATGGAGATAGAGACAGAGACCCACATTGGAGCACTGGACTGAGCTCCCAAGATCCAGATGAAGAGCAGAAGGAGGGAGAAGAAGAAATTTACTTTCAACGAAATAAAAAAAAATAAAGCCAAAATGATAACTTAAAAAATAAAAAGATAGAAATGAAAATTGAGTTTCATTCTTCTCCATGTAGCTATTCAGTTGAGTAACACCATTTATATAAATGCTGTCTTTTCTCCAGTGTGAAGCCATATTTATACCCTTTTGCCCATGTTGTACTGGAGCCTATTTTTATATCCTTGACCTGTGCTGCTGCCAAGGGCTATGATGGTGTCCATGGCCTGTGCTATCTCAGAGGGCCATGTTGATATCCATATTCTGTACTGCCATCATGCTGAGATCAGTGGTACATGCTGATGTCAGAGACCATGCAGATGTCCTTTGTCAGTGCTGTCACCAGAAACCATGTGGAAGTCCATGATCCATGCTCTTGCTGACTGAAAAAAGCCAGGCACCTACTTTTGCAGTGTTATTGATAACGACAGATTTATAGTTGAGAAAAAGAGACATAGAAGGCTTCTGTGACCACCCCTACCTCCTGCCCCAATCTCACCCAGCAAATAAAGCAATAGCCTAGACAGGGAAGCATCAAAGACAACTCTTCATTGTGATAAAGATGCTGAAGTATAGCTATCCACAACTGAAGGCTTCTGGAAGGGGTGGGAATGGGGAAGCTCTCAATTTTCTTTACGGTGTTGGTTACTGGGAGTTTGAGCATGCTCCAGTGCATATATAAGCACCACAATTTGGACTTGTCTTTTTGCTCTTCTTTTTCTTTTTTGTTTCTATTTTCTCTAGGGGAAAATGTCAAAAGGGCTTGGGGGTAAACCTGATAGGACTAGGAATAGAGTGTTATCAGGGTGCATGATATGAAATTCCCAAATAAATGACAAAATTATTTGGATGGAAACATAGCAAAATAAAACAGTGAAACATATCAGTACTCTATAATTTGTCTCTCTAATAGCAAGAACTTTATTTAAAATAAGTCTTTACATCATATATGTGGCATTACAAGAATGTGTTTTTGGACCCCCACCCAACTCCTTGCTATACTGACCCTCCTTTCAGTAGTATCTCTTCTGCCTCTACTTGGTGTGTGCTTACATGCCTAGAGTTTACAATGAAGAAAAAAACATACCTACCTGCTATATCATTAAGTTTATCATAAAGTCCTAGAAAATAGAAAATGTAACATATATTTGTGTTTTCCACTCCACATGACTGTCACATACAGTGTTTTGAACAAATGCTTTTTAAACATATATTTCCAATAATAATAATGTATAACTATTGCCTACGTACCAATGTTTTAACTCTTATAAAATACTGCTTCATTTGTCCATAAACAACCTCAGAAAGTAAACAATTTAATATTTTTTTATTTGGCAGAAAGTAACCAACCAAGTTAAATACCAAAAAGACTTAAAATCTGTTTACTATAAAGTCCCTTCATTTAACCAACCAATCCTACTGACAACATTCATTGTTCATTTAGTACTTCTTCATGACGATGTCCTATTGTGAATTGGCTTGTCATATTACATTTCCCCAAAGTATTTTCATTTCATAAGACTGAGTTATGGAGCATACAAGTAGAAGAAATAAATCTCTAAGACTGGACTTTGAAGCATGAACTACAGGAAAATTAGGGCACTATTTTGGTTAAAAGGTTCCTACTTTTCCTCAAATAATATTGCTTATATGTGGCTTCTTCACAAATTCTACTAAAAAGGAATCTTCCGAAGACATAAAGAAATTAAGGGTGGCAATATGTAAGAAGCAAGATCTTTCAGAATTCTTTTATTAATATGAAAACAGGCATAAAGGTTCTCCTTTCACTCTGAAATAATGTTTTAGTTTTCTGCTTTTGCATTTTATCCAATAATTTTTATATGCACAGCGTATCATTGGTAATCAACAAGAATTTTACTTAAATGTCCTATTTAAATAATTAGAACTCATCTACTGTTTTTAGAATCAATAGAGGAGACAATATTTTTTTATAATTGAATAACCCTCCAGTGATAAGTATAATTGATAAACTCACTGTTTTATATCTCACCTAATCATAATACTTTATATCTTCTTTACAAAGTTATAGACACTCCTCTGTTATAGAGTCAATTTGATAGCAAACATGTATACCTGAAAAGGCAGTGGTAAATGATGAGTATTTCCTTTTAAATACTACAGAGTCCTAGAAAGAACCCCTAAGTCATCTTCATATGGTATTCTTTATTTTTTTTTCCTTTCATTTATTTACTTTAATTGAGTATGGGTGCATGGGTTGGTATGGGGTGTCATATGTGAATATAGAGGTCAGAGATCAACTTGAAAGAGTTGAGACTCACATTCTACCATACAATTCTTAAATAATGAGCTCAAGTTATAAGGCTCATGGACAAGTGTCTTTACCTGATGAGCTAGCTCTCTCATTGACCTTAGTGTGTTGTTATTCATTTTTGATATTTAATTCTTTGTCTTACATTTATATGCATAAGCATATAGACTCTGGTTAAGATTTTGTATTAATATTATCTCAACATTACAACAAGAGTTTAGAAGTTTTAATTTTCTATGTTCAGGAATAGCTTAAGTACTTAGAGAATGAAAATTTTCATGAAAGATTGAAATTACCTTGAAAAGTTACTTGAAACTGATATTCATTTGGGTATAATGTCACTAAGACTAGGTCCTTATCAATGAAATCGGTCTACCTAACTTTTTAGAAATATTATCTGCAATTAACTCAATGCAAACTATATTTTCATATAATATCATGTATTTTCCAGTTTAAAAATTATTAGCTCACTATTGAGAAATGTTATATCACAAAATTATTTTCCATGTGTCTTTAACTGTGATAATATTATCATTGTTGTACAGTGACATTAACTAGCTTTTACAGAGGTAGTTTGACAATTGCACATATACCTCTAAGGATATTTTCCTTTACTCTGTCAGTGAGCACTTTACAGCATTTGAGTATGTATTCAGAAATAATGAATCTAAAAAAAGAGAGCAAAGGCAGATGCATAAACACGGAGCACAAAAATTATTAATCTAAAATTTCTTTGTCCCAGCTGGGCGATGGTGGCGCACGCCTTTAATCCCAGCACTCGGGAGGCAGAGGCAGGTGGATCTCTGTGAGTTCGAGACCAGCCTGGTCTACAGAGCTAGTTCCAGGACAGGCTCCAAAGCCACAGAGAAACCCTGTCTCGAAAAACCAAAAATAAAAAATAAAATAAAATAAAATTTCTTTGTCCCTTATATAACGTAGATGTAAGTAATGTTGAAAATATATGTCTAGCAAATTCTTGAACATGAAGGATAGATACTGTGTGCTTCCCTGTTAATGTGTTAAGTAAAACCATATGAAATTACCAGTAATGTCATGGAAATAATAGCCATGCTGACCAGAAAATAATGTCAATATCAATTTTTAACGCTCTTTTGCAAGGTACATTAAACTCCAAGTATGGTATACCTATTTTTTTGCATGCTATTTTAGACATAAAACATATACCCATTCATTCTAAGGTTTGTATTTAATAATACTAATTACTAAGATTAAAAAAAAACTTGAAGACATTAATGTTTACTTTTTGGCTCTCATTATCTTCATTTTAATCTGGAGCATCTTTTCTTTTCTATATTTTCTTTTTTAGGAGGTTAGAAGCTAAATTTCTGATGAATGAATTCATTGCCTCAATTCTTATTTTTTATCAGTTTGCTTTAGTAAACAAATCCTCATTTTAGAATTTTCTCATGCTAATTATTATATTCAGTCTATATATTCTTTTTTTTTTTTTTTTTGGTTTTTCGAGACAGGGTTTCCCTGTAGTTTCTAGAGCCTGTCCTGGAACTAGCTCTTGTAGACCAGGCTGGCCTCGAACTCAGAGATCTGCCTGCCTCTGCCTCCCGAGTGCTGGGATTAAAGGCGTGCGCCACCACCGCCCGGCTCCAGTCTATATATTCTTATACTGAAGATTATATGTTATATTCTATTCCAATTAATGATAGTATTTAATTTTTGTGTGTATTAACATATGTGTCTTTGTATCTATATGTGCTTCTTTGGTTCTTTTATGTTTGTTTGCTTATTTTGTCTGATTCGAGTTGATTATTATTATCATCATCATCATTATTATTATTCCTGTTTGTATTCTAATGAGAGGGAAAAAGAAAGGGTATAGCTTTTGATAGGAGGGGAAGTTGGGAGAACCTTGGAGGTATTGGGGAGGGAAAATAATAATCAGAATATAAAATCTATTTTCAATTAAAATAGTTAAGAAAAGAATGATATGGAACAGTTAAAATTTGAAAAAAATATCACATTTAGATCCAGATTTATATTCATTGTCCCTAATTGTTGAAATGATGTTGATGTTAATTTTGATCAGTCAAATAGTTCTCTGGTACTTTATATTGCCACTTATAAAGTATCTGTAGAGTGACATAAGCACTTCAACATGTTTTGTCCAAATTTATAAACTTTCCGTGAATCTTGCCTGTACATTGTTTATTCTAGTAGGTATAGAATATTTCATGCATTCTCACTGCATTTGTCTCCAACTTTTATTCTACTATTAGTTAACAAAATCATTTCCTCTTATCTGGTTGTCTAGGTGTCCATTTGCTTAACTACAATGGGTATGGCTTGATTTACTCTCCAAAATGGTTTATAATTAACTAGAGTATTAAGTTCTAAAAGTCATTTCATTATATATTGTTTTTCCCCAAATAATACTAATACAGTAGCTTTTTTCTGTTAAGATATACCTAAACTACTTGTTCATGCTTTTGACAGATAAACTATTATTGCCCTTCTATTATTATTGCTTCTTTGTATACTTTTGATATTTTCTTTTCTTTTCCATTTCTGTTTTGTGTTTGTGCATATTTTATATTGCAACAATTTATTCCTGCGTTTATCTTCCTGTTTAGTTGGCATTCCTGTGAATTCACTAACAATATGATTTCTAAACATAATTAAAATCAAAACATCATGAGAGACTATGATTGATAGGTTTACTGGAGATTAGTGGCTTTGCTATCATTTGTGATCTGTACCTAGTTATAAATGATCTCTATTCAAAATACATTGGACTTGAAAATATTTACTGGAACATCAGTGAAGTTTAGCAGGACACTTTCAATTACACATTTCATAACATCGAAACTTGAGCCAAAATACAATTGTTTCTACCTGAACACATCCCATGAAGAGATATAAATTGATATAGCTAACCTGTGTAGTATCCATTTAATATTGGTGATATCTTCCTAAATGTCATTTCAATACTCATTGCCCTCCTCTTAGCACCTAATATGCAAACATTCATAGGTTTAATATTCCTTTTTCCATTTTTTTTATTTTATTGGTTAAAGTAATTTTTCCTGACCACAGAAAATGAGAGAATTTTTAAAGAATTAATTTCAACTGTAAGAGTAACTTGAGAATCACTAACTGCTTCTAAGTTTGTTTTTATGTCTTAAATGAATTGCCATTTCTAAAGCTGAGGTGTTTCAGATCATCAATTTTACTTCAATTTGACTAAGTGTAAAGGCAATGGCTGAAGGAATTTCTACACAAAAATCTTTTAAGGAAAGCACTGTAGTATGGCCTCCATGTACTAAATTATGCAAAAAATATTCTCTGTGAATGATTACAGTTTCATATACTAAAGATATGGATATCTTTATGTCTGCTACTACACTAATATTTAGCCAATTCAGAATTCTAGTATGCCTCAGGAATATAGTAGGAGAATGAAACTTCTTCTTAACAACATAGTAAGCCACAACACATATGCAACATCAAATTTCATCCTATGACACACCATTTCATTTTTAAGTGAGAAAAAACTAAAGTTAATAAGCATTGAACAACTTCTACAATGTCACAATGTATAGAGAGTTTTATTTTCTGCTAAGAATCTAGCTCTTCTTGCTGTAATTTAAAAAATAGCATGAGAGAGAAAGATGACATGTGACAGAACTCATGTGGAGGGGTATTTTTATTAGGGGAAATGGCATGTCAAAGGGGGAACAGGAGGGGGAGACTGGCCTCTGAGGATAGGAATAACAGAAGAGAAGAGAGAGGTAGAGAGAGAGACAGAGACAGAGAGGGGGACAGAGAGAGAGAGAGAGAGAGAGAGAAAGAAAGAAAGAAATAGATGTGAGTTGGGCAGGGCCCTTTTAAAGGGGAACATAGGGAATACGCATGCACAGGAGGTACTCTTAGTGACTGCAGATGAGGACATATCCTGTCAGAATCCCAAAGACAGGCCAGTATAGATGCTTAAATACTATCACCTCTTTCTTCTGGTAATGGATTTTCTAGGTACGTTAATTGACATTTTCTCCTCTACAACCACAGCCGGAATTTAACATGTAGCTCAGGCAAAGATAATTAGATAATTATTAGTAATCAGTCTAATAATAATAATTTATTCGGTGGCCCATGCCCTTAATTCCAGGTGGCATAGGAAAAAAGATCCTTGTGAGTTTGATGTTATCCTGGTATATCTAGTGAGTTTCACACCAGTCAAGACTATCTAGACTTTTTCTCCAAAATTATCTAATTTAGGCCCATGATCTAGTCCATACCAATTCAACACTATTTGTCCATTCATTATGACACTGTTGAGATCTTCATCCTTCCTTTTGTTAAGAGGATGGTACTGTCATGTACACTAATATTGTGAGGAACCACTTGTTAGAAAGTAGTAATATATGTATTTATTTATTCGTTGTACATGAAATTGTGAGGACTGGATTTCTGATCACCAGACTGCACACTAAAGCCAGGTGGTAGCATGCAGAAGTTCCAGCACTAAGAGGACAGACAGGGAAATTCCTGAGCAAGTTGTCTATCCAGACTAATCAAATCAGTGAGAGCCCCTGAATCAGTGAATTAGGTGAACAGCAGTGGAGGCTTCCCCCGCGATATCCATACCCATGCAGAAGCATTCTACATGTGTGCCTACACATGACTGCAAACATGCATTCATAAATCAGTGTACACACCACACATAAACACTTATATGTGAGAAAACTTAGACACATCGTAAAATATTTATAGAGAATTTTGGGGGACTCTTTTCAAAAAAAGTGTGGTGGTCTAACTTATTCAGGGCAGAAATGTTCAAATGTTTATACCAGTAGGCAATCTCTGCATGAATAAAATATAGCTTGTTGTAGCTATCTTTTAAAATACCCCATCCAACTGAACACATATTGTTTAGTAGTCATATTTAGAGTTTCAGTATTGTATTTTTCACATACACTTTAAAAACACATCTGAGTACCTTCAACTACTGAACCAAAACTTTCAAATATTTTGTAAAGATCCATTTAACAAGACCAAGTAGTTTGTATCTGCTTCAAATTAAATTTGAAATTGTAGGCCTATCATCTATGTAAATCTTTTAATTCTATGAAAATATTTTTTGATCAAAATTGTCTTGTAACAATAAAATTTGTCTTAGTAAATAAACAATTCACTAATATATAAATCAAAGTAAGAGAAAAAGAATAAAAACATCACTCAAACACCTCAGAGCATCATCTTGTTTACAGCTTTATCCATAAACAGGAATATTTGTTTGGGTTTTGTGATGGGTTGCTAAAACAAGTAATAAAAACATACTGTCACTATATAACCAGCATGACAGTGCCCATGAATGTAGTTTCCATTCCAGAAGAAAATTATAATTCTAATAGGAATAAACTAATTGAAACATGTAATATAGGATGCCCTAGCATAAATTTGTTGTCAAAGAAATGCCTAACAAATGTCCTCATTGCTCATTTAGAAGTACATATAAAATATCTGATGTGGTTGAAATATGTGGAACTTGTATGGAGAAAATTAAAGTGTACTTTTCTGACTTTCAGCAATCATACTTTCTATTTTTTATAATATTGTGAAAGTATACAGTCAGCAGAAATTATGATTTCATTTTGACTCCTCATTAGCACCAGTGAAGGGCTCTATGACACTGTCTTGCAAGGCTGGGTAGCAGAAGGCTACAGTTGCAGATCATCAATATAATCATATGGTAAATGTGGGATATAGAACACAGTATAGTGCACTGCTCAACTATGATGTTTGGTGCATTTCATGTTTTATGTTTTCAAATTAACAATGCATTTTAAGGACATAACCTCACAACAAAACTTTGAAACTTTGAGCATTTGTACTTTCTCTCACTTGGCTATTGCAGACTTATTTTTTTTTTTTTTTTTTGACAGCTAAGTGATCCATGAAGGCTTTATGGCAATGTATGCCAATTAGTCAAATATTAGTACAATTAAAATTAAAACATGTTCTCAATGCAGTCTATCTCATTTATATGATGTTTATTATTCTACTGCTTATTGGTAAGGAAATAAATGGTGGAACTACTTTTCTAAGTTTGAATGAAAATTAAACCACAATTTGATATTTTGCATAAATTCTTATTTCAAACATCACTTGTTATGTTGTACTTGGTGTCATGGAGGCTTCTGATTCTTTATGATGTATAATGCCAACACATGAAAATACTTCTGTATTTTGTGAAAAAAACATTTTATTGGGTTTTCAATTGTTTCTATGGTTATAAAATTGAGGGTTGTGTTTGTGAGGGAGAACACTAGGCTAAAAGGTCTTTCTATACCTTATAGAAGATTATTACTTTTAAGCAAAAAGTTCAAGAATGCCCCTTCAATTTCCAAACCAGATCAAGTTCCATTAGGTAAAGCATGGTCAATTCCTCTTCAACTTAATCTGAATCACTGGAAATTAAATGCTTGGGGAAAGTGGTGGATATTATATTAATTACAGTTTATGGTTACAAATATCTGTTATATTGATAGTAAGATTATTGATATATAAATGAAAAATTAAAGCTAGTATGCTACCATAAGTTTACTGCTCTCATATTTGTAACTTTTTATAGAAATTTGTGGAAGACAGAAGACTTCAGTATAATAAGCAATTTGCTGCAAGAATAGAATTCCTCATTTTGAAAATTGCCATTGTGTGATTTGACTCCCCCCACGCCAAAGCCACACCAACATCTAGTTAGCTCTTTCTCTTTCATCTGTCTGGCTTTATGTCCTGAGCCACATATGTTGAATTAAGGAGCATTTCTTAATTTGAAATTTGCTGGTTCCATTTTGTTCTGTCTTGGGATTTTGCATTTAATGAAGACATTAGAAGCTCTCATTATAACCTGAGAGTTTGAGGTTATATTCATTTATGCCACAGTAGTTAGTAGTTAAAAGTATAGCTTGATCTTCCAGAATGCAGTCATGCTACAAACTTGAATTTGGCCAGTTTGACTGTACATATCATAAAGCCACAGAAGCAAGTAATATTTAATTGAACTAGGTATTGAAAATAGAGTTTCATTTTCAATTTAAGTATAATTTAAAATATTTATCATTAAATATCGATAAGTATTACCTGTAATAAATATAATTTCATGTTCTGGAAAGATGGAACAATTGATAAAAGCACATACTGCACAGGCATAAGTAGCTGAATTTTAATTTCAACCCCCATGTAAAAATGTGGACATGGTCCCATGAGAGACTGAAGCACAGACACTGAGATGATGAAAGCCTGTAGGATTATTAGAGTTTGGTGGCTGTCAGCTTAGCCAGAAAACTGAAACTCAAGGTTCCTAGAAAGAAAGTATCTCAAACAAATAAAGC